>NC_133760.1:77171765-77329265 GCF_036562045.2 Rhinolophus sinicus
TTTTGATAGAAATTTTCAGAAGCAGATAGGAGGAGAAGTGGGGAGCAGGAAAGGAAGCAGAGGAAGGTTAGCCCTTCGGATCGACAGCCTCTGTTTTGATCTCAGACTTCAGCTTGATGCTTTATTTATGAGAGCAGACCAGTGGCCCTGGCAAACCATTTTAACTCATCCAATGTCCCAGAAATGACATTTCTCCTGCATTGAAGTGTCAACCTTATTTACCTGATTAAGCTTATTTACCAAAGAGCAAAACAAAACAAGGTAAAAACAAACACAAAATTCTTCTTGCCCCTCTACCTTCCTGTACCCTTTCTTCTGGCCACTTCTACCTTCATTTATTTTCTCGCTCATAGAAAGATCCTGATGGCAGCTTATCCTGTGGGGTTGACTAACCTAAGTTAAGTGAGTTGGATTTCCAGACATTACTTGGCCTCTAAGCAGAATAAACAAAGTAATAATTAGGTCTCCATAACATAGTAACTAAGGGACCTTGAATATTATAAAGACATAATTACATACTGATTGATGACTAAACATAGTCCAGATGAGAAATATATAAAATATGAAAATTTCCCAGCATCATTCCAGAGAAAATTCTATTTAAAGATTTATTGTGCAAATTACAACCACAGTCTTTTCTCTAAAATTTAAACATGTTAAAAGCACGAACACCTTTAAAATTTTATCATATTTTATACAGTATCATATAAATCATATTTTATATCTCTAACTTAAGTAATATAAATCCATTGTTAAATTTAACAAAAATTTTAAAACAATACTAAATAATGCTTTCTTTCTTTTTTGCTTCCCTTTGCATGTGTAACTATGTATCAATTAATCAATCCATCCAGCCAGCCAGCCAGCCAGCAACCCATTCATCTATTCATATATTTATCCATCCATACATTTGTTTTCAAATATACCCATTATTTGACCTACAACTTAGCAATGGTCCTTAATATTAGACTATTCACTGAGGTTTTCTTCTTTTTCTTAAGCATTTTAGTCATTTAATTAATTAATTACTTTCCAGTGCCATTTTATTCTATATAATTTTTAAGATTTTTATTAAAATGTAGCTAATATACAATATTATATCAGTCTCAGGTGTACACAATGATTATTCAATATTTATATACCAAAAGAAGTGGTCACCTGAAGTCCAGCAACTATCTGACATTGTACTATACTATCACAACATTACTGACTATATTCCCTACATTGTACATTACATCCCCATGACTTGTTTTATAATTAGAAATATGAACTTCTTATTCCTCTTCCCCACCTTCACCCCCTTTCTAAATTTTTCAATTACAGTTGACATTCAATATTATTTTGTATTGATTTCAGGTATGTAGCATAGTGGTTAGACATTTATAGAATTTAAGAACTGATCCCATTGACTAGTCTAGTACCCACCTGACACTGTACATAGTTATTACCATATTGTCAACTATATTCCCTATGCTGTACTTTACATCCCCATGACTATTTTGTAACCACCAATTTGTACTTCTTAATCCCTTCCCCTTTTTCACCCACCCCCAACCCCCTCCCATCTGGCAAGCACCTAAATGTTCTCTGTATCTATGAGTTTGTTTTTGTTTTGTTTGATAGTTTATTTTGTTCCTTAGATTCCACATATAAGCAAAACCAAGTTGAATCTGTCTTTCACTGTCTGACATACTTCACTCAGCACAATACCTTCCAGGTCCATCCTGCTGCCACAGATTGCAAGAACACATTCCCTTTCATGGCCGAATAATATTCCATTGCATATATGCACCACCTCCTCTTTATCCATTCATCCACTGATGGACACCCAGGCTGCCTCCACATCTTGACCATTGTAAACAATGCTGCAATGAACATATGGATGCAAATGTCCCCTCGAAGTAATGTTTTGGGTTTCTCCAGATAAATACCCTGAAGTGGGATTACTGAGTCCTTCATTGTCTCTTGTTATAGCCTTTGTTTTAAAGTCTGTTTTGTCTGTGTAAGTACTGCTACACCAGCTCTTTTTGTGTTGTTCCATTTTCATGAAAATATTTTTCCCCATCCCTTTACTTTCAGTCTCTGGGTGTCTTTCAACCTGAACTGAGTCTCTTGTAGGTAGCATATATAAGGGTCTTGTTTTCTTATCTATTCAATCACCCTATCTTTTGATTGGAGCATTAACTCCATTTACATTGAAAGTAATTGTTGATAGATATGTAGTTATTGCCATTTTATTATTCATGCATTTTTTTTTTCATCTTAAAGAAGTCCCTGTAATATTCCTTGTAATTGTGGTTTGGTGTTGGTGAACTCCTTTAGCTTTTTCATCTGGGAATCTCTTTATTTGTCCTTGATTCTAAATGATAGCTTTGCTGAGTAGAATAATTTTGATCATAGGTCCTTACTTTTCATCACTTTGAATATTTCATGCCACTCACTTCTGGTCTGCAAAGTTTCTGTTGAGAAACAACTGACAATCTTATGGGAGCTCCCTTGTAGGTAACTAACTGCTTTTCTCTTGCTGCTTTTAAGATTCTCTCTTTGTCTTTAACCTTTGGCATTTTAATTATGATGTGTCTTGGTGTTGGCCTCTTTGAGTTCATCTTGTTTGGGTCTCTCTGTACTTCCTGGGCTTGTATGTCTGTTTCCTTTGCCAGGTTAGGGACATTTACCAACATTATTTGTTCAAATAGGTTTAAATATCTTGCTCTCTCTATTTTTCTGGTAACCCTATGATGTGAATATTGGTATGCTTGATATTGTTGCAGAGGCCCCTTAAACTATCCTCATTTTTTTAAAATTCTTTTTTGTTTTTTGCTGTTTTGTTTGGGTGTTTTCTGCTACTTTATCTTCTAAATCACTGATTCAGTCCTCTGCTTCATCTGTTGCATCCCTCTAATGTATTCTTCATTTCCATTATTGTATTCTTCATTTCTGACTCCTTTTTCATGTTTTCTATCTCCATTTTTATGTTTCCTATCTCTTTGTTGAAGTTCTCACTTAGATTATTGAACATCCTTATAACGAGTTTTGAACTCTTCGCCTGGTAGATTGCTTTCCTGCATTTTGTTTAGTTCTTTATTTGGAGCTTTATTGTGTTCTTTTATTTGGGACATGTTTCTTTGTCCCTCCATTTTGGCTGCCTCCTGTGTTTGTTTCTATGCATTAGGTAGGGCTGCTATGTCTTCTGGTCTTAGTAGAGTGGCCTTATGTACTGTCTTTGGTGCAGTCTTCCTGGTCAACTGATTTGGGTACTCCAGGTGTGTCCCGTTTGTGAGTTGTGTGTGCCTTCCTGTTGTAGTTGAACCTGGGAGGCTGTTTGCACATCAGAGGTAAGGCTTGATCCTTGGGCTGATTGGTTGTGAGGACTGGTTGTGACTACAGTGGAAGAGCTGCTGTGAGGGGCTCTCCCTGTGGAGCAGGATTTGCTTTGACAGATCTCTGGTGCCATCTCAGTGTTCTCTTTGGGAGTGTAATCCCCAGAAGTGACCAGCTGATACTCTGGCTGTATCCAAACGTGGCCACTGGGTATACCAGCCCTGAGGCATTTGGGAGGGGCCCCACTACAGGCCAAGTTCAACCTCAGCTTGTGCCCTGCCCAGGGCTACATGGCATGAACCACAAAGCAATCCCCAAATGGCCACCACCCACATTGGGTTTGGAGGTGCCTTGAGAGGTCAAGCTGCAAATGAAGGCCGGCTGCTGCTAAGCCCCAAGGTGGGCTTAGGGCAGCTCAGCCAGAGCTCCCAGACACACCAAAGCCACATGCTGCTTGTTTGGGGTTTGTGAACCTTCAAAAGATTTTAGGAAGGTCTGGAACATAAGAAAAGACAGGCTGTTTATGCAGAAAAGCCACTGGAAGTGGCTTGGGTGTGCCCGAAAGTTGGGTTGGCCAGGATTTCAGTGAATTAGCAGGGCAGGGTAAACAAATGGTGTTAGTCAGGTTGATGGAGATCCAGATATGGCAGCTGCCTGCATCTGCTCTCTGGGAGCAAGGGGAGCTCAACAAAGAAATAATGGCTTCCACAAGCTCCTTCATCTAGGAGAAAGCTGCCCCTCCATCTCTCACCCTGCATCCGGACAACTCAGTTCCCCATCCCCTCCATGTGTCCCTGGTGCCTTTCAAGCTGCTGGCCCAGTGCTGGAGCTCAGAATGGATGAGTCCATAAGTGAGTAGGTCCATGTGTGGGGCCTTTTAAGAGGAACACCTGGGACTCCAGCTGCCTTTGTCTCACTCAGCCACAAATTCTGCTGGTTTTCAAAGCCAGAAGGAATGGACACTTCTCTCCCTGGCCTTGGAACTCTGGGCTTGGGATCCTGGTGTGGGGCTGGGACCTCTTGCTCCTCTGGAGGGGACCTCCACAGCTGAGATATCCCTTCTGATTTTTAATGGTCATACAAGGGTGTGGGACCAGCCAGTTTCCCATCACCACCCCTCCTACCAGTCTCAAAGCGGCTTCTTCTGTGTGTCCTTAATTGTAGGGATTATGTTCAGCTAGAGTTCATGCAATTCTCAATGATGATTGTTCTGTAATATAGTTGTAATTGTGATGTGGTCGTGAGAGGTAGTAAGCACAGTATCTAACTACGTCATGATCTTGACCAGATCTTCATTTAATTGAATACCAATGGAAAAATGTGTGCTGTTATGAGGGAGGCTGCCTTGTTCATAGGAAACTAAAGTGTGAATATAAATGTATACGGTTTGCTCCAGGTTAAATTATGATTGATTCTTGGGAAAAATTAATATTTCAACTTAAATCCCAGTTGTAATTCAAAATTGTGGTCACAAAATACCTATGCTTTTGTATAGTTTTAAACCCCAGAAATATTTTCCTAACTCCCTTGTATGAGTCTAGATTGAATTTTTTTAGTTAGTAAAGGCGAAATTGAAGGAAAAAAGCAAACATTCAGCTATGATATTGAAATATGAAGTTGAACTCTGATTCCAGTAACTAAGATACGCTATTGGAAATATTTTTATGAGATTGAGAACATCCAACTTTCACTTCCAATCAAAGCAATTTAGTTTACAGTGTACAGAATTCATTAAAATAGGCAAAACAGGTGTTTAGTATTAAGAAAGTGAAGACATGGGTTTTTAATACAATTAATTATCTAATCCTCAGTGATGCCTTTCAGATGACATCTCCATCTGGAAATCTGAGGCTACATGACAAATTCTGTCATCAACGAAAACAGAAACAAGCATATACTCACTATTCATTTTAAACTTAGTAATATTATTTCTGACACAAATAGATGTTATTTATAATACATGGAATATTAATAAAGAGTTACATTTTAATGGCAAGAAATGATTATATCACCTTTATACAATAATGATGCCATAAAATGTTGGCTAAATTATATTTTAAAAATAGATTCAAGAGAATGTCCTTTTAACACTCATTTTGAGGATTTGTCAAACACCTGCCTAAAAGCAATGAGTACTGCAATAGATTTTGCTACTTAAATCCTTTTTTTTTTTTTAATACTCTAAAGAAATCCTTTCTTTTGTTTCTTTTTCTAAAAGATTTTTATTAAAATAAAGCTAATGTTCAATATTATATTAGTTTCAGTTGTACATCATACTTATTTAACAGTACCCACCTAGCACTATACAGAGTTATTACCACATTATTGATTATACACTATTGCTAAAGAAGTGATCACCATGATAAGTCCAGCAACCATCTGACACTGTACCATGCTATCACAATATTATGGGCTATATTCTCTGCTGTACATTACATCCCTATGACTTATTTGTTTTATATCTGGAAATTTGAACCTCTTATTCTTCTTTGTCTTCTCCCCCCTTTTTAATTTTTCTGTTAGAGTTGACATTCAATATCATTTTTTATTAGTTTCAAGTGTACAGCACAGTTAGACATTTATATAATTTAAGGAGTGATGCTCCTGAATAGTACCACCTGGCACTATACATAGTTATTACCACATTATTGATTATATTCCCTATACTTTACATCCCCATGACTACTGTGTAACAACCAATTTGTACTACTTAATTTCTTCTCCTCTTCACCAACCCCCAGCCCCCTTCCCATCTGACAACCATCAAAATGTTCTCTGTATTTAAGAGTTTGATTCTGTTTCATTTGCTTATTTTGTTCTTTGGATTCCACTTACAAGTGAAATCATGACATTTGTCTTTCTCTGTCTGACTTACTCCACTCAGCACAGTATCCTCTAGGTCCATCCATGTTGTCACAGATGGCAAGATTTTATTCTTTTAATGGCTGAGTAATATTTCATTGTGTATATGTACCACCTCTTCTTTACCCATTCATCCATTCAGGGACATCAAGGTTGCCTTCATATCTTGGCTGTTGTAAATAATGCTGCAATGAACATATGGATGATCACATCCCCTCAAAGTAGCATTTTGGGTTTCTTCAGATAAGTACCAAAATAGGATTACTAGGCATTTCTTTGTCTCTTGTTATAGTCTTTGTTTAAAAGTCTATTTTGTCTGGTATAAGTATTGCTACTCCAGTTTGTTTGTTTGTCTGTTTCCATTTTCACGAAATATCTTTTTCCATGCCTTTACTTTCAGTCTTTGTGTGTCTTTCAATCTGGAGTATCTTGTAGGTAGCATATGCAAGGGTCTTGTTTTCTTATCCATTCAGCCACCCTATATTTTAATTGGAGCATTTAATCCATTTATATTGAAAGTAATTGTTAATAGATATGTAGTTATTGCCATTTTATTATTCATATTTATTATTATTATATTATTATTGCCATCTTAAAGAAATCCCTCTAATATTCCTTGTAATACAGGCTTGGTGGTGATGAACTCCTTTAGCTTTGTCTTGTCTGGGAAGCTCTTTCTCTGTCCTTTGATTCTAAATGATAGTTTTGCTGGGTAAAGTAATCTTGATAATAGGTCCTTGCTTTTCATCACTTTGAATATTTCATGCCAATCCATTCTGGCCTGCAAAGTTTCTGTTGAGAAATCAGCTGACTCTTTTGGGGGATCCTTATAAATAACTAACTGCTTTTCTCTTTCTGTTTTTAAGATTCTCTCTTTGTCTTTAACCTTTGGCATTTTACTTAAGTTGTATCTTGGTGTTGGACTCTTTGGGCTTATCCTGTTTGGGACTCTGCACTTCCTGGGTTTGTATATCTATTTCCTTCACCAGGTTAGGGAAATTTTCTGTCATTATTTCTTCAAATAGGTTTTCAATACCTTGCCCTCTCTCTTCTCTTTCTGGTACCTTGGTAATGTGAATGTTCGTATACTTGATGTTGCCCCAGATGTCGCTTAAAATCTCCTCAATTTTATGGATTCTTTTTTCTTTTTGAAGTTCTGATTGGGTGTTTTCTGCTACCTTGTCTTCTAAATCGCTGATTTGATCCTCTGCTTCATCTATTGTTAATTCCCTGTCATGTATTGTTCATTTCCATTACTGTACTCTTTATTTGTGACTGGTTATTTTTCATGTTTCTTATCTCCAATTTTATGTTTCCTATCTCTTTGTTGAAGTTCTCCCTGAGATCATTGAGTGACCTTATAACCAGTGTTTGGAACTCTGCATCTGATAGATTGCTTATCTCCTTTTTGTTTTGTTCTTTTTCTGGAGCTTTGTTCTGTTCTTTTATTTGGGATGTGTTTCTTTGTCTCCCCACTTTGGCTGCCTCCCTGTGGTTGTTTCTATGTATTAGGTAGGGCTGCTATGTCTCCTGGTCTTAGTAGAGTGGACTTTATGTAGTAAGTGTGCTGTGGGGCTCAGTGGTGCAGTCTTTCGGGTCATCTGAGCCACACAGTTCAGGTGTGTTTCTTATGTGGGTTGTGTGTGCTCTCCTCTTATAGTTGAGCCTTGGTTGATATTTGCACATCAGTGGGAAGGATTACCCCTCAGGTTCACTGGTTGTGATGACTGGTCTTGACTACAGTGGAAGAGTTGTGCAGTGGATGATCCTACATAGCAGGATCTGCCTCAGCAGTGCTCTGGTGCCTGCCCAATCCACCCCTTGGGTGTGTTGTTCTTGGAGGCAGCTGGGTGATACTCCAGCTCATTTCAAATCTAGCCACTGGGGACACCAGCCCCCAGACCACGTTGGAGGAAATCTGCTGCTGGTCAAGTTCAGCTGCAGCACGTATCCCACCTAGGGCCACCTAGCAGGAACCACAAAGGAATCCACAGATGGCCACTGCCCATGCCATATTTGGAAGTACCTTGAGAGGCCAAGCTGTGAATCAAGGCAGGCTGCCACTAGTGCAGTGATTAAAGCTGTTCAGCCAGAGGTACAGGACATGCAAAAGCCAGATGATGCTTATCTGGTTCCGAGAACCTTTGAGAGACCTAGAAATTCTTCAGCATGAGCCAAGGCAGGCAGTTTGTATGAAAAAGTCACTGGAAATGGCTTGGGTGTGCCTGAAAGTTGGGCAGCATGGGGTCTCGAATCACCATGGCATGGCGAACGGACAGCTTGATGGAGAATCAGATATGGAGGCAACCTGCATCTGCACACAGGGAAGTAGAAGGGCTCAATGAAAAAACAATGGCCTCTGCCAGCTTCTTCATCCAGAAGAAAGCTGTCCCTCCAGCCCCCATCCTGAAGCCAGAAAACTCCATTCCCCACCATATGTCCCTGCTACCTTTCCAGCTGTTGCCCCAGCGCTGGAGCTCAGAGTAAGTCCTTATAAGGACTTACAAGGCCAGCCCTTTAAGAGGAGCACCTGGGAGTGCAGCTGCCCTCCATCTCAGTCAGTCACAATCTCTGCTAGTTTTCACAACCAAAAACTATGGGTACCTGTCTCCCTAGCACTGGAACCATGGGATGGGGTAGAGCTGGGACCTCTCACTCCTCTGGGAGTGACCTCACATGTGAGATATCCCTCCCAATTTTTACTGGTCACACACAGCTGTGGGACCAGCCTGTTCCATGTCTCTGCCCCTCCTACCAGTCGCCAGGTGGTTTCTTCTGCATGTCCTTAGTTGTAGGGCTTCAGTTAGCAAGATTTTAGGTGATTTTCACTGATGGTTTTTCTGTAGTTTTGTTGTAATTTTGATGTGGTCATGAGAGAAGGTAAGCACCTACATCTTGATTGGAAACCCCCCAGATTTTATGTTTTAAGGATATGATCTGATTTTTGGCATACCTGACTCCATGTAAGACTAAATGATTATAGGCTTTGATATACATGCATAAACATGCATGTACATATTTATACATTTTTATATATATATGTATATATGTATGTGTATATATATGTATGTGTATATATATGTATGTGTATATATATATATATATATATATATATATATATATATAGAGAGAGAGAGAGAGAGAGAGAGAGAGAGACAGAGACAGAGACAGAGAGAGAGAGAGAGACATATGCAGATTTCAAGAAAGGAAAAAACTATTAAAATTGTAATACTCAATATATACCGATAACAAAAGATGAATACAAGTCACGTTTGACTTCTGCAATTACAAGAGGTGCTCAAAGTGGTTACCATCAGCGTAATTTTAATACAGTTTTTTTTTCCTTTGTTAAAATGTATACACATTTTAAGATATATACACACACATATATATAGGAGGGTGCCAAAAATATATATGAGGGTGCCAAAAAATGTATACAAGTGGACAATTTGGTCAACGTTGCTCAAGCAGTAGTTCGGTGTAATCAGAAGTGTCTGGACACTGATGGTAACCACTGTGAGCATCTCTTGTAATAGAAGAAGTCAAATGTGACTTGTATTCATATTTTGTTATTGGTATGTACTGAGTATTACAATTTTAATACAGTTTTCCTTTCTTAAAATGTGTATACATTTTTTGGCACCCTCTTTATAACATACATCTTTTATTTCCACTCACCCCAAATAATTTTAACCAATATTTCCTTGAATTATTTGTTTCCCTTTATTATCTTACCTGCTATTACTCAGATAATCATTGAGCTACCAAGGTTCACTTTGAAATAAATCCTTCTGGAAATTTTTTAAATAGGTTAATAGGAAGACAGAGAACAAGAAGGATGTTTAATATTCATATTTTAGCATGAATTAGCTTCATTTGCTTCACGGATAGTGTTGATATGGAACAAGATAGATGATAATGCATATCCTTGTAGTGCATATAATGTGTTAACATTTATTGACTTCCTATAAAGCTCTAGGCACTGTGCTGAGAGCTAGACATACAGAATTTACCTCCGATAATCTTTATTGTTAGTACTGTGTTTCCCTGAAAATAAGACCTAACCGGATCACCAGCTCTAATGAGTCTTTTGGAGCAAAAATGAATATAAGACCCAGTGTTATTTTATTATAATAAAGACCATATATAATAAAGACAGTATAATATAATATAATATAATATAATATAATATAATATAATATAATATAATATAATATAATATAATACTAGGTCTTATATTAATTTTTGCTCCAAAAGACACATTAGAGCTGATGGTCCAACTAGGTCTTATTTTCAAGGAAACACGAAAAACTAAATGTGATTCTGAGTTCAGGTGAGTCCTTGGTTTTCATTACTTTGAATATTTAATGCCAATCCCTCTGGCCTGCAAAGTTTCTGTTGAGAAATCAGCTGACAGTCTTATGGGAGCTCTCTTATAGGTAACTAACTGCTTTTCTCTTGCTACTTTTAAGATTCTTTCTTTGTCTTTAAACTTTGGCATTTTAATTATGATGTGCCTTGGTGTGGGCCTATTTGGGTTTGTTTTGTTTGGTACTCTCTGTGCTTCCTGGGCTTGTGTATTTATTTCCTTCACCACGTTAGTGAAGTTTCCCATCATTATTACTTCAAATAGGTTTTCAATACCTTGCTCTCTCTCTTCTCTGTCTCGTACCCCTATAATGTGAATGTTGGCACGCTTGATGTTGTCATAGAGGCCCTTTAAACTGTCCTCATTTTTTTGGATTCTTTTTGCTGTTCTGATTGGGTGTTTTCTGCTACTTTTATTTTAAATTGGTTATTCGATTCTATACTTCATCTAATATACTGTCTATTCCCTCTAGCGCAGGGGTGTCCAAACTGCGGCCCACGGGCCAACTGCAGCCTGCAATCCATTTTTTATTGGCCTGCAGCAAATTCCAAAAGTATATTTAGTTTACTTAAATAAACCAGGTGAGGCAATACATAATTCACCTCGAGTGAGTGCCCCAACTGTTGGCGTATTTTACCACATATGGCCCTTGGTGAAAAACGTTGAAAAAATTTGGACACCCCTGCTCTAGCATATTCTTTATTTTAGTTACTGTATTCTTAATTTTTGACTGGTCCTTTTTTGTTTTCAATCTCCATTTTTATGTTTCTGATCTCTTTGTTAAAGCCTTCACTGAGATCCTTACAACCAGTGTTTGGAACTCTGCATCTGGTAGATTGCTTACCTGCATTTTGCTTAGTTCTTTTCCTGGAGCCTTCTTCTGTTATTTAATTTGGGGCATGTTTGTCTCCCCATTTTTGCTGTCTCCTTGCTTTGTTTGTATGTACTAGGTAAAGCAGCTGTGTCTCCCAGTTTTCGTACAGTGGCCTTATGTAGCAGGTATCTTTGGGGCCCAATGATACAGTCTCCTTGGTCATCTGAGATGGGTTCTCCAGGTGTGTCCCTTGTGTAGATTGTGTGTGCCCTCCTGTTGTAGTTGAGCCTTGGTTGCTATTTGCATGTCAATGGAAGGGATTTACTCTAGGGCTGATTGGTTGTGAGGACTGGCTGTGAATATAGTGGATGAGCCGTTGTGCAGGGGCTGGATTAACTTTTTCAGGACTGACAACAGTTCTTTGGGTTTGTTGTTGCGGGAGGTGGGTGGTGGTGCTTTAGTGTGGTCTGAAGCCCCATATCAGTTGTGTTTGTTCTGGGTCCTCTTGGGAGGGGCTCTGTTGCAGCCAAGGTCAGCCACTGCCTGTGCCCTACCCGGGGCCCTTTGGTGTGAGCTACAAAGTAATTTTCAGTTGGTTGCCACTTGTACTGGGCTTGGAACTGCCTTGGAGAGGCTAAACTGCAACCTGAGGCCTGCTACCACTAATACCAGGCTTTGGCTGCTTAGCAAAATGCTTAGGACACATCGAGGCCAAATGCTGCATGTTTGGCGTTTGTGAAACTTTGAGAGATTTTAGGAAAGTCCATAGCATGAGCCAAGGTAGACCATTGTATGGAAAAACAACTAGAAGTAGCTTGGATGAGTCTGCAAATTGGGTTGGGAATCATCAAGGCGGGCAAACAGTGTTAGCCAGACTGATGGAGATTCAGGGGTGGTGGCCACCTGCATCTGCAGGCAGATAGGGGGAGGGCTCAACAAAGGAACAATGGCTTCTGCCAGCACTTTTTTCTGGGAAAAAGCTGCCCCTTCAGCACTTGCCCCGAAGCCAGTCAATTGAGTTCCTCCCCATATGTCCCTGACACCTTTTGAGCTGCTGCCCCAGCCTGGAGCTCAGAACAAGTGAGTCTGTCAGCAAGTAAGTCTGTGTTCTAGCCCTTTGAGAGAACACCTGGGACTCCAGCCACCATCTGTCTCACTCAGCTACAATCTCTACTGGTTTTCACAGCCAGACATTATGGGGACTTCTTTTCCCGGCAATGGAACCCCAGGCTGAGGAACCTGGTGTGGGTCTGGGAACCCTCACGCCTGAGGGGGATCCTCTGCAGCTGAGATATCCCTCCAGATTCTGAAGGGCCACAGGAGGGTGTGGGACCAGCATGTTCAGTGTCTTTGTCCCATCCTATCAGTCTCCATGTAGCTTCTTTTGTATGTCCTTAGTTATAAGGCTTTTTTTTTCCAGATACACTTCAGGTGATTTGGTTGCTCTGTAGTTTAGTTGTGATTTTGATGTGGTCATGAAAGGATGCAAGCACAGCGTTTACCTGCTCCGCCATCTTGACTGGAATCCCCTCATCTCTGCCTTGATAGTTGGACTTCTGTAGTGATACAGAAGAACACAAATGTACCTCCAACAAATCTCAGCTTTCTTATTAGCTATACACATTAATGTTTACAGTTGTGGACTACTTTTAAATGTCTAAACCAATAACACACAAACATGGATCAAATATTGTTACTCTGATAATGGAATGAAGAAATTATTACTTTCATCAAGATATTTTGCCCATATTAGAGAAAAAATAAATCTTTCGAAAATCTGCCCTATCTTTCACACTTTAACATATAAGATCAAATTATTTTAAACACCTCTTAATATAGCGAATGAGCAAAGATAATGATTTTTTTAAATATAATTTGCAGAAGTTTGAAAAAGTTATTTGAACAGCCTTAGAATTATTTTCTTTTCTTACTTTACTATTTTATTGTTTTGAGGACAAGGAGAGACGGGTGCTGAGTGCAATTGGTAACTCTGAATTTTAATGCCTGCTCCATCATTACGTTTAAACTTTTGAAAGGTAACTCTACCTCCGACTCCCAATGTGTCTCTGGCCTCATATATAAAAAGAGAATGATTGTAATGAAATTTCTTAATGGAACATTTAAAAACATTTTCTAGAAGTAAAATTTCACACAAAAAAATTGTTTTGTCAAAAGCAACTGTTTTAAAAAATGGATAAGCACATTATTTACAAGGATCTATATAACCATTCAGAAGGAAAAGCATTTTTAATATAAGAAAATGTTATCTTCCTCAATATAGAATGCTGGCATGTCTACAGTGCATATCTGGCTGGCAAGTAGGTTAAATGACACACATATTTTGTACCTCTAATTTGATCAAAGTAATCAGTGTTGGCCATATATAATATAGGTGTTTTTTAACTCGCAACTATGATAATAACTTTTATCACAAAATGACAATGTGGTGGGCAGATTAGCCACTGAGTGCCATATGGTATAATATTTAATGACAACTCCTCTGAGAGGAATGTTTCACAAGTTTAATTCTAGTGTCCTAAATACAAGCATTTGATATGAGCTTGCAATGAGTTCTAAAGCAGTTATCAGAAGTAAAGCAAAAGTTAGCAGTTTTGAGAATATTGTTATATATCAAAATATGAATTTCTAATTCTATCAAGCTTTTGGAAAATTTAAAAATATGCCTTTCAAAGACTGTACTAGACTTAAATTTAAATATAATTTAAAAAACATTTTATGTGTGTTAACATTAAATTTCAATGCATTATAAAGCACTAACACAGTGCCTTACACACAGTGGGCACAGGGAATTTTAAATGTAATTCAATTGTTTTTCCACAGTGTTTACTGTGTTATTTTTCAAACTCTTTGAATAGGTTGCAATATGGCTTTTGCTGTTGCTTATAATAGAATTTTTGCATTTCTTTATATGTGTGTATATAACACGGAACTTACATTCACATAAACTTTAAATCCAAAAATTTATGCCATGTTAGATTCTTAGAGACAAGTTGGAAGTTCTAATGTTTGGATAATAGTGCCTGATTCTTAGGAGGGAAATAAAACTGTATCTATTTTGCCTCATTTAATATAGAATGATGCTCTCATTTTGTTTTTTTCCCTCTCCCATCAAACAAACAACATTCCTCCTATAAATCCATAAATCTGGAGGGTGAATTGTTTCTAGCATAGGCTGAATAACATAATGCTTACAGCATAATCTTTGCTTTGGAATTTGGATCTGCTTCTTAGTGGCTGTGTGACACTGTGTGATTTCTTAACCATCCTGGAAGATGGGGATAAGAATATCTAACTCACAGCTTTGTGGTTAAAGATTAAATAGAATAATGCATGAAAAGTACATAGCACAGTGCCTGGTACATAAATAGTAACTCTCAGGATTATCAATTTTCAGTGGCTTCAAAGAAGAAAGTCTGAAAAGATTAGACATATAAATACAACATATAGAAAAAAACTCTTCTTTAAATACTGTCGGCTCAAGAACAGTGTCTGTTTAACATATTTGAAGCAAATGTGTTTTTCCGCAAAAGATCTGAATACTGGACATTTTAGTCTACTTTGAGTATATGTAGTTATGTTCTAAAATGTATTTCAGTGTTACTGATAAATATTGTTTTAAATATTTTTCCCAAGCAGTTTCATTTTGCACTTAAAGTCATTTAAATAGAATAACAAATGCATCATCATTATTATTAAAGACATGCATATTTTACACACAAATACATACAAATACACTTACCACTGTTTGGGAACTGGGGAAAGAAGATGGGGGAAAACAGAAATAACGTTGCTTATCATACAAATGCATCATGAATGTGTACAGGTATGTCAAACTGGGTGACTGCTGCTATGTTTGAAGTCACCAGGACAAACACCTAGAAATCTTGTGATTTCCTATCTGTGCCCGTGTGTGCGCATGCACGCACGCACATGTGCACACACATGCACACACACTCATACTTTCATTTATAACACTCATATACATTAATATGAATATCTTCACACATCAGAATTCCTCTTGAAAATCAAGTGTACTTTAAAAGCAAGACCATTTGTATTTCCTAAAACTCAGGCATGATAGCGTTCATATTCAATGCTTCATCTTAAATGAAATAAGCAAAACATAAGGCCAAACTAAAATTCATGACCAAGTGGTTATTTAAATGTGAAACAATGAAAGGAAAATAAACACATGTTCAGTCGGCCAGCTTGAGTCAGTGTGTGAAAGGATAAACTTTTCACATGTCAGAAGATCCGTAAAAAGAGAGGTACCATGAGAAACTGAAATATTTTTCTTTCAAATAATGAGAATTACACACTTGAAAATCTGGTGTCAAAGAAACCAAACCAAAGCAAACCAAAACAACACCACCTTGCACAAGTGGAAGTATAAATGTCAGGAATTTAAAAAATATATTTCAAATAAATTTACCTTCTTTTGCTATTTCTGTTTTAACTTTGAGAACACAAAAAAGCACATCAAATACTGGATTTGATAGACATTTACCAAGGAATTCTCTGTGCATGATAGTAAAATGTATTTTTACTATTTTTACTAATATAAACACAAGCTAAAATAATTTTTTAAATGCCTGAGAAGTGTCAGGTTAACAACATAAGTAGTTGTAAATTAAATTAATTCAAAATAATTCAGATTATTATCATTTATTGCTAAATCTACTAAAAAAGTTGTTTAGGAATAAGTGCACTTTCAATAGTTTGGATACATTCAAAAACAAATACTGGCATCTGATAAATAATTTTCAAAATCTATTTTCTTTATTCATTAAAAAAATGACTAAAGGCTTACTATTAAGACATACACTCTGCACATAAAAATGTGCAAAACCATAAACATTTAAATTACTACTAATGAGATGGGCTACCTGCCTTTTTCAGTTCACAATAGCTGCACATGTTTTAAATAGCTCAATTAAAGTTTATTCAGACTAGATAATTTATCTACTGTGGAGAGTGGTATGAGCATTAGATGTTTTATTATATAAGGTTTAAAATGAAACAGAGATTTTGCAAAACTTAAAATTTATTCTGAGACTATTTTCTTGAGGAACAGAAAGAACTATGCAAAGCATCCAAATACAAAGAAAACATACCTCACCATATTCTAAATAATGTTTTCTCTCAATTATGAAATATAATACATCTGTGTATTCATTTATTTCTATTTTCAGATTTTAAGAATGACTGATTTACTCTTAATTTCCCTCTGTTAGCATATTTAACTTTTTATAGGTATCTTTCTTTATGTGGTTTTTCCACCCAAAAGTTGCAGCTTTGCTAAAAACAAATGTATTCTAGTCTCTTGTGGCAGAACTGAACCAGACTATGGCTTCATTGAAGGTTAGATCTACAAAGCAAATATAGACAAGAGACAGATGATGTGCATGGACATATAAAATGTGTTACATGCATACATACCTATGTCAGCAATAAAGTAAACATTGTAGTTCAGTTCACACAAGAGATTTTCATTTTATATATAAAATATGAAAATGTTTCCTATATTGTAAATATATTATATACACAAGATATGTAATAGAAGTCTAAATGTGTGAATTTTGTATCCCTAATATCTGACACGTAGCAATGAAACTAAAGAAATAGTTTGGATTATGAAAAAACATTTTTATATAATTATTCCTTAAATCTTTAAGGCATAAAGATGATGAAAAATATTAGTGTGTGTGTGTGATTGGTTAGAAGTTAATTCATTGTGAATTGTACGTTTTTTCTCTGATAGCTTAGAGACTCTACTGCTCTACTACAGAGAGGAAGTAAAAAGAATTCACAACAATCTTTTTTTATTTACGGATTTAGCAATCTACTTTACTCCACTGTCAAAAGCTGAATGCCTCTTTGGTTTTCCTGTATTGGAAATTCTTTCTTTCTTCACCATCTTTCATTTGGATTCACTAAGTCTTTCTGGTGGTTAGACTGCTCCCTCGATGGGCCCCTCACTGCTGCTGCCGAGGCCAGCCGCTGCCAGTTGTCCACCTACGTGTGGTTCAACAGGACTCACGAGTCGTGTCTCTCTCCCCGCCCCTGCTTTCTTTCTGGCAGTTCATCAGGTTTCTAAACTTGCTAATCCACAGAAGTGAGTGAAATTCCTTTGTTGACCTCAGATGCCTTAGCAACTATAGAGAGGGGTCTACAATATTTTTCATATTTTCTCTTAAAAAAATAAAGAATTAAATAGGAAAAGAATCTAAGACTATCTCCTGAAGAAAATGCACAAATCAGAGTGCATTTACACTCAGAACAATGTGTGAAATTTTACTCTCATAACTGATTTTCAAAGCACTGTTCAAAATGCACTAAAATCACTTCAGTCTTTGCATGCTTAATAATTACTAACTAAGCAGTACTAAGGAAAACACAATGTATTTTTCTCTTATAGATTCTAATTTCTAAAGAAAATTCTGAGGCAGATATGTCATTCTTTATACATTATAAAAAATAACATATGACATAGCTACAATAAAAAGAAAAACACATTTTGTGTAATGCTTAGAGCATTTCTAGATCAAGTGTGAAATAGCTTAACTTAATTAGCACAATACAAGAGAAAAGGAAAAATAAAAATAAATTTTGGGTGTTATTTTTAAATGTAAAGTAGGAAAAGCAAGTACTTCAGATCTCCCCATCTTTAAAGGACAATTATAGCACCATCTTTGTCACTCCGCTTTTCGGCAAACATAGGCTATATTTAATCTACACCAAAATTAATTTTATCACATATATTCAGAGCATTTGTTGCCACACAAAATTTAATTTTGATGGAAGGCATGAAAGGTATATTTCATTATGTATATATTTATGAATATACACCTATATGTACACATGTGTAGTTCATTATTCTTGACTGATGGCTTATGATTATTGACGTTGTCAATTTTTATCTCATTACTCATCACTGCTTACTGTGGGTGCTACTAGTATATTCCACAGAGTTTGTGTGTGCTGTAATGTAAATTCTGACATTGCTAGTGTCACTCACTAATCTCCCTCATTCAGTTCATGTCAAGACGATGCATCACGATGCTCAACAACTGTCATCTCAGCTTTAAATAGACCTACATTTTCTCAGCTTTACAATTAATTTTTTTTTGTTTAGAATCTAGTTACTTTTGAACAATATGAGCAACTAACTCATTCTAGTATATTCAGAGCAATTGCTGATTTGAAAACATCTCCTCTGAAAATTAATAAAAAAGAATAATTCTTCCAAATGAACAGTAATAAAATTTATTACAGAATAAAAATTGATGAAAACTTACAGTTTGAAAAAATTAAGAATTGGAGTTTTATAGACTTTTAAATTTTACTTAAAATGGTTTTGAAAAGAATAATTTTACAATGTTTTAAAATATGTTAGTTAATCAGGGTGGTGCTATTTCAAGTTGAACCTTCCCAGAGTTACGCAGCTGGAGTATTTGGACCTACTCTTGATCATCCTCCGTGCATGTGTTCTTTCAATAGTTTTCCCATTTCTGTGCAGTCTTTGTGTAGTCTCTTCCCATCTCCATTGTTAATATGATTTTTGTTTACTTTTCATTCTCTTTTCTGTATTTTTCCTTATGCCTCTTCCTATGCTCTCTTTTTCTCTATTCTCCTGAGTTATGTGTTCAATTGGTCTTACAATAAAAATTTTGTTAATATTTTTAATAATAAAAACAATTTTTTTCAATTAAATAATTTGCCTCTTTTTCTTCTTCAACCTAGGAAACAGCCAGTCCTACACTATAGAAGTTTGAAATGCATGTCAGGACTTTTTCTCCCTCTCCTTCCTTTCTCTCGATATAACCATCTCTGTGTCCTTCCAAATTTCATTCCTCCCTTCTATTCATCCTTCCATATTATTCTTTTTATTCCTCTTCCAAGCATATTTTGATTTTTCTCCCGTATTTCCCATTAATAGTCTCAAAAGCTGGTGGAATTCCAATTAAAAAAACAAAAAACAATTATTGTGAATGCTCATGATGGAAATTCCCTAAAATTACAATAAAAACTTACAATTTTTATTTGAATGGCAAAATAACTGAATTGTTTTGATAACCACATTATTATAATAGTATTTAATTATTTAAAAGTAATGAAATATTTTGGATATGATGAAATATTTTCAAAACAATTGCTAAAACCAATTAAATCATTCAAAATAAAGATAACTGAGTTTATATGTATGTAAGATCAGCTAGACCATATATAGAAGAATGAAGAAGATGGTATTTCCAGGGCAGAATGAGAGCAATGCCAGCCAGCCAAGGAGGAATTCTCGAACCTTTATAACTCCAAAGGAGAATTATGAGAATGCTCTCTGAAAATGAGAAAACTGATAACATATTCTGTCTCCAAATCCATGGTTTGTACAGACCTAATATGCAAATGTCTTCTTAGCTTTCCATTGCATGTCCAGTCTTTTCTCAGAGCAATCTACCGCAAACCCCTGGCAGAGTCACCTCCTCAAATTGCGGCTGAGTTACACCGCTCATACAGTCCTAAACCTTCAAGGGTTCCCTCCATGCCTGTCAAATAAAGTTCGCTGTAAAAAGATGTTTCGTCATCAGGCTCCACTCTGTCTTTCTGACCTAGCTACCAGTGAAGTGAGAACATAGCCTTAAAACTCCAGCATAATTGGCCTTTCAGCTCCCCGCCATTGTTCCCATTATCCCCACTACCCACAGTGCTCTTCTCTGGATTCGGAAGTGTCTGAACTCTGCCTCTTCATTAAGAATGACTGTCTTGAAAACTTCTTGGATTCCAACTAACTGGAAGTAATGTTTTGTTTGTATGTTTTTCGGGTTTTTTTGTACTTTTAATTTCCACCAGATTCTAGGTGACACGACTAGTTGCTTAGATGAAAAGAGCTCCTGCCTGATCCATCCCATTATTTGTCACTATGTTCACCATTTTGTATTAGGTAAGATTATATGTATTTGATAAACGATTTAATAAATATGGCTTTGAATTTTTATGACATTATATAAGGCATTGCATAAAGGTCTGTAAACTATTTGGTTAAAAATACCTCCAAATTAGAGGCCTTGTCCCTCACTTTTTGCCCCAAGCACCTCCAGGCTTTTCCTTATGAGTGCATCCTAAAGAGCAGCATTTGTAGGCGACATCTCTAACCTGATTAGGAGTGCTCTCGGGCAGGAGAATAAACCACTGAGGAACAATGCTCTATAAGAGCATCTGTGAAAATGAATCACCTGATCGTCAAATCTTACCAAGGTTTCCCTACCCCCATACCTGTCTTCTTCTTCCTTAGAGTCAGTTCATCAAGGCCACTGGTAGCTTGGCGACAGGCTAGCCAGCTCTTCCCCATCCCTGATCCTTCTCAAGCAAGCTGTGTGCCAGTTCGTGTGTGGGCAGAGCTCAACTTCTCCCACTTTCCCTAAGGACTTCCAATCTAGGCCCTGACTTCTGTCCTGGGTCCTGCTGTTGGTGCAAAGTCTAGGTTCTTCCTAAAATGGAAGCAGTCATGTGATGGAGTTTTGAGGGAAAATAGACCGATCCTCTTTTGGATTTTCCCCCTAAGAATTGGTCAGCTATAAAAGGAGACTCCAGGAGGTGACTATAATTAAGATTCCTGTCACTCTCTGTAGTATAAATGATCAACTCTGAGGACCCGCGCCTCTGGGATTTATGACATTGGCTTATCATTGTGATCTTATCTCCTGTGTATTCATCTGGCACCTCTTTTCTGTTTTTCTGTCACTGTTGATTCATTAACGTGACCCTACTTATCTGATGTGGCTGTGATTATTCAAGCTGGTACAAAAAAGGTCCTGATATTATTGTCTGTATTTATAATCAGACCATGACCTTTTGTTCCACCAGGAGACAAAGCTGATCAAATTGCTGTACCCTCGGGCTTCATAATGGCCATACCTCTCCTTCCTCACCTTCCCTTTCTCACTAAGAGAACTTCCTCTCCTCTCTGAGTAGAGCCTACATGGTGGCATGCTTTTGTATCACCCCCAGCACTTTATAAAAATAGTTTTTAAGCCTAACAGAAATCACATTTTAACTGCAGTCAGCCTACAGAGCCCAAATACCATTGGGTGGTTGGAATTATATCAACTTCACCTACTCGTACCGTATTCTGAAGACCAAAAGGAATTAGAACTCTTCCTGCTCATCTAGATTATTAGCAAATAGCGCTAGACCGGCTTTAATTATTTCTCCATGTCGTTATCATTCTCTTTTTGTTAAGTTCAAAGCATGATGAAAGCACCTTGTCTTTTGCCTTTGCCACCTCCTCTGGAAGGAACACTTAGGAAACCAGCAAAGTGACCACTTCCTCCTGCATAACCCATCTCCTTTATTTTTCATGATCTAGTACAACCATTACCAAAAAAGAAAAAAGAAAGGTATGTTGATAACAGTTACTCCTATTCCACTTTATGGATTTGAAATGTGACACATGGGACTGAAGACCATTCATTGAGTTTGTTAAACAGCTTTGAAAACAAAGCTTCTGAGACTGACACACAGAAAATAGCATAACCCTATTTCACTTTTATGTACATGGGGAAAGTGACATTCAAATAGGCACTTTTGTTTCACTGATTCAAATGTGCCAGGTTATAATCATGCAAGTAACTACTACATGTTTTTTCTTTTCATTTTCTTTAGGACAAAAATTACGGAAAAAATCTTACTGCCAAGGATAGCTTATAATGTAAGAAAATGAGTGTTGAAACAACAGTTGCCGATACATTTTTTTTTTTTAAATTCAGAAAATTTAAATGGTGGACTTCTGAATATCAGTGTAAACTGAAAATAAATTTTCTTTTAAAATGTACTTTAGTGGCAGGCGATATTTACATCAACCCATTTTCCCATAACCTTGTAAAGAGGGAGGTCATATAACTTTTGAAGTATTCACTCTCAAATGTTTAGTTCATATATTGAGTGTTATACTGCTGATAAGTGCTCTCTTGACTACTTCTGGTCACGAGGCATTTAAGGAACCTCCAGAATGGCATATTGACTTGTGCTTCCAGTATGGAACCTCACATTGGCCTCTAAAGAATTTCCAATTTTTGGCTGCCATAGTAAAATAGATATTTTGTTTCTCTCTTAGGTTACTATAAAGCATTTCCATGATATTAAGTACTTAATGCAATTTTCCCCACTGGTTACATTTTAGACATGGGTCAAGTGACTTTTTTCTGTACTTGATATTAAAAGTATATAAATATTATGCACCATTGAAGCATACCCCTAATGCTATATTCCAGCAATCATTAAGATCACGGATCAGACATGACTAAGTTGCCATTATTAAGGATTTAGTGTTATCCACAAATTTATCTGCTTAAACATATGTCTGCTTCAAATTATAATGAATTTCATATAATAATTGAAGTGTAGAGCTAGACCTACATAGACGATTCAAGGCAAAAATTTAGTTATGGCTGAAATATTAATATAAATATGGAAAAAAGATGTAGGTATGGAGGGATTCATACTTAAGTTACCCTGATAGCTGTCATGATGCTCTTTCTTCATTTGTATTCACTACTACCATTGGCCACCATGCCCAGAGATAAATGTACTAAAAGATACTTCAACACAAAAATTTGGGTGCGTCAAATCTTATACTCACTAAATAACACCAGATAAGAAATTTCTTAGGTGACTTTCACATTTTGTGAAATCTGGAACAAAGAAAAACTGGGTAAATAGGTAAAACAAACAAACAGGCAAACAACAACTTTACCCATATTATAATTTCAAAGGTCTCCTTTGTTAAAGTGTCTAATCTATTCTGGTTTTAAGATATTTTTCTCAAGTTGAATGTTTATGTATAATTTTAATTACATTTTTTTTCTGGTGTAACCCCAAATTAAACAAAATCCCTGATACTTGGAGATATAGCCTATGCTGTGTGAAGTGCTCTAATGACAATGTTAGGGTTTCAATGTGCAGCAGACTCTGCGAAAGGTTTCACAGGCAACTCTAAGAAGACTACACAGTGAAGACATACGGTTATCCTTTATTTAGGATGACAAAAATTTAAACGTATCTTCTTTCAGTACTGTCTCTCTTTTTCTCTCACAGATAGACGGTAAATCAGTAATCTAGACACCAAGTTATTTAAAGCTATTATTTAGTACCATAATAAGTAGTAATTTAAATACAAGGTAAAATCACCACATTGTCTTGTTTACTACTGATGTTAATTTCAAGCTGACGTTCAATGCTTCCCAAAAAGGCAGCCTATGATTTGTTATCATTAAACTGTCAACTCTGCCTTGAGTTGGAAATAGATTCACACTACATTTCTTACAGCATATCACTTTATTTTCTATCAGTCAAAAAAAAAAAAAAGTCCAGAATTGTTTTAATTATGTCTGTGCTATTTTTCTATTAACTGTTTCATGCATTTTTCCTGGCCTTTTAATTGCAGTTTAATAGTGGTCATTAACACATTAAGGGGTGTTAGAAGAACATTTGAAGTCCTCTTGACTTCTACTAAAGTTGACACTTCAATGCTAGAGTAATTTAAGCTATTCATTTATTTAATAGTGACCTATGCAAATGTGGAACCATGTCATTTTACAAATTGACTGTAATAATTAACTAGAAAGGCAGAGTAAAATGAAACAGGTTATAATTAGAATATAACAGCTATAGTATTACGTCAGCTAGAGTAAAATCTCAAATGATTAAATTGGTTTCAATTATTAAGAATCAGTTTAATGTACCCACTGTTCTGATTTTTACATTTCTCTTTTTTCTGTGCATTAGGTGTCACCTCATACAATTTATGTATTTTATTCATCTTGGTAAAACAGGCATTACCAAAGTTTAATTAAGTAGTAAAGACTGCACATTATTCTGCTGAATTCTAAATTAGTAGTAAAACTCGTCAGAGTGCACGCTACAGACTACTCAAGACCATTTCAATTAGCCGTATCTATTAAGCCATCCGACATTCCCCTTACACAGTAAATACATGTAATATGTCACTAGTCATCAGAATATATATCTTAATCACATAATTATCACAAGTTTCCCAACTGGTTGTTGGATGCATCATGTTCATCTATAATACTTTTTTAAACATAATAACTGAGCCTTCTTGCCAAAATCCCAAGAATTTTCTACATTCACGGCTCCTGTACACTTGGTGGCAAGACTGCTTTCCGGGACGTGTGACCTGTACAATAGCACAGAACCTCCACATGCACTGGGGTCCCACACTTGGTGTAGTGCGATGCTATTTCTATTTTGATATTCTTAAGATTTTTGAGCAAGATGTCTTACATTTTTATTTTATAATGGATCCTACAAATTATGTAACTAGTCTGATTGAAGGATCTAGTACAGAAGCATAATAACTTGTTCACTTTTGACCAAATATTTAACATTTTACTCATCATTTACCTGATTATTAGGGATTGACTCTACCTAACAGGCAACTTCCGAAAATTTTCCCATGGGGAGCAGTGTGGATAAGGAGGGCATCTACTCAGCCATTAAATTAGCCAACAACCTAGGCTATCAATGGAGCCCAAATAATCACAACCAGATCATTTCCTAGTACACATACTGTATTTTCATTAGTATCTTCATAGCTCAGTGTATGTCCAAGGTCGACAATTTCACGAACTCATCCTAGAAAAAGTGCTACATACCTCATCGCTGAATATCACTACGGTCACCTTCAAAGTACTCCCCTAGGGAAGCTATGCACTGACACCAGTGCCTAGTCCACCCTTCAAAGCAATTTTGGAACTCTTTTTCTGGAATGGCCATCAGAGCTGTTGTCGTATTACCGTTGGTGTCCTGAATGTCATCAAAATGTCTTCCTTTCAATATTTTCTTTACCTTTGGGTAAAGAAAGAAGTCATTAGGGACCAGATCAGGTGAGTAGGAAGGGGGTTCCCCTACAAATAACAAATACAATTATTTATTTATTGGCTGAAACCTCCCTCACAGACAATGCCATGTGAGCTGGTGCATTGTCGTGATGCAAGAACCATGAATTGTTGTAAAAAAATTCAGGTCATATAACTTTTTCATACAACCTTTACAGCACTTCCAAATAGTAAACTTGGTTAACTGTTTTGCCAGTTGGTACAAATTCATAATGAATAATCCCTCTGATATCAAAAAAGGTTAGCAACATTGTTGCAACAAGCTCATGAACTTAATTGGCATGCCTCATATACACATATATATATGTTTTAGTTATTAATTTTTTCTCAAAACAGAGAAGCTAGGTAACAATGGTGTTATAGTCAAAAGAGTATATGAAATATGTTCAAATTCAGCTCATATGACTACCTGTGACACAGCTGAGAAAAATTTGTTTCCAGCCAATACATATCTCCAAATTCCGGAGTATCCTTTATCCTATAAGAATCTAAGATGATGCCTGGATATTTTCAAATCTATATATTTACTAAAGATGAACTCTGGTGACCTCAATATTTGGTTATCCTTGACTCAAAGGCTGGATTTTTATTATGCATAAAATGGTCTACTCTATGACAGCATGGACTTGGTGTTATGCTTCTCTCTTTTATTACAGCTTCATTTATTCTAATTGGTCCTGACAGCTTCAGCTCTTTGATTAGTAATTCTAGAAGTGTAATCAAGAAACTTCATTTATCATGATCAACTAGGGTACTAGTTAAAAGTGCAAATCCCTACGGAATCAGAAGTTAGTCTTAAGTCGTTCACTTTTTTACACGTTATTCTGTAAGTTTAGGACTTCCTCCGGGGGCATATGATACTGACTTTGTAGCTTACTGCTGCATAACGTGGTGGGATACTTAGCATGCACATTTGGCTTCTGTGCCATAAGGACATCTTTTCAAACTTCCAGGACAGGGATTGATCAGAACAAAGGTGAAGTCCTCTTTCCTCCTCTAATTCAAAATTAGTGACATCTACTCCCTCCTGGAACTCTGAGGATATGCTCAATGGTTAGAATGTATAGTTTGGAGGGTTATGAAGAAGCTGTTATCATATTCAGAAAATGGTGATCTGATATCTGGATATACCATGAAGAAGTTTTAAGAACTAAGAGTGAGGGGTGACCCAGTGGCTCAGGTGATTGGAGCGCCAGGCTCCTAAAGCTGAGATCCACGGTTTGATTCCCACATGGGCCAGTGAGCTGCGCCCTCTACAGCTAAGATTGTGAACAACGGCTCTCCCTGACGCTAGGCTGCCTTGAGCAGCCAGAGGTTGGCGTGAGCTGTCTTGAGCTGCCAGGGGGCTGCTGAGTGCTGAGGTGTGCTACTGTGAACTGCCGGTGGTTATACTGGCCCACAGCCAGTGTGAGTGGCCAGCAACCATCGTGAGCAGCGGGCAGTCAACCAGAGCTGCTGTGAGTGGCAGACAGCAACCAACTGCCTCAGCCAGGGGGAGCGCAAGGCTCATAATACCAGCATGGGCCAGGGAGCTGTGTCCTACACAACTAGACTGAGAAACAGTGGGGGGATGGGGGACAACAAAGAACTAAGAATGCTCTAGAACTAACTGAAAAATCAGAGATTGTATCAAAATTAGCATATCCCTGTATGAAGTGGTGGTGGTGGTTTTTTTATTTTAATTCATCCCCAAAGCTTTTAATATTGATTTATAAGATCCCAAGTTATGGATCTGGAGATCATCTCAAATACATCACAAAATCAAACTGATTGGTGGAGGTAATATCCTAAGAAATTAGATCTCATTGTCAAATAAATTGGCTTCTCTCTATAGGACTTGGAGACCAAAACATTTTCTGCCACCTGCACTGTTGTAATTCGTCAATTCAATCAAATACATGAATGCAACAATTTTTAACACTAACCCGTCCTTTTTAACAACCAAAAGTAACCTATCCAGCTGGTTTTCTGATTGATTTGGCTCTTCTTTTATTGGTTAAAGCTGAATATTGAACTCAAAAATACAATATATTCAGGGAACGATGAGGTCAATTGTGTAAAAAAAGAAAATACTTATTCTAAAGAGAATAGCAATAATTTCTTTTTAAAAAAACCATTTAGGATTTGAAAGAATGCCTCGAGCTTGAAAATCACTTCTATTTTTTTTCCAAATGGAATTAGAGTTCTTTATTATAATGTAATTGTAATTAATATTGTGCAATTGTAATAATATAATTATTATTAATTACATTTTCCAAATGTAATTAAAATCCATTGCTTGGAACAAAGGCAATCACTGGATTACAATTATCTGTATTTCTAAAAGAAACAATTAATATGACAGGTTTCAGATTCATAGTACAAATAACCAGATATTATATTTCTTATAACTATTAATTCATATACTTGGAATAATAGTAAACATGGGTAATATATACACATTTTATGCCAGAAGACAATTTTTAGAGATCTGTCTTTAATACATTTTTAATTTAGTTGGTGATTTATAAAAAGCGCCTTCATTTAGATTCATTTCTATATTTACTCATATGTGTGACATCTTGAATGACACATGTTTAACTTTCCAGAATCATATATATCATAATATATCACAAACAGTATCATTACCATTTCAAATAGGGGTTACTTCTGTATTCATGAGTTAGAATTTAATAGTATATTAAATATAATTGCAAGTGCATCCTCATAATAGTGAGACAGAGTTGTCAATTAAATGTTATTAACAGGAGGTTAAATTTTCTATGAGTTCACAGGCAATGTTAAATTTCAAATTCCAAGGTTTATGCTAATATCACCCATATGATTTATTCTACTTTTTTAAAACCTCAGTTTATGCAGTAGCAAAATGGGCTGAAAACAGTCTCATTTCTTCTAAATGGGTGGGAAGATTAAAGACTATGTTCAAGATAAATTGCAGAATAAAATATATTAACTTCTAATTATTGACAGGAGGATAATTTTTATTTACATAAACTCTGTTGTAATTAATTTGACCAAAAAAAATGGGAAATAAGACAAACTAAGAAATAGGCAGTCTTTTTTCACTGTGACTAACTATTTTGTAATGATTCTCTATTTGGGTGTTAGCTCTTATTGAAGGTAGTATTATAGAAAATATATTTATATGGATAGAGAGCCACAAAACATTTTTACTTCGGATTTCTTTTTTTTTTTAATTCCAATTTACCACTAAGAGCTAAAGAAAAAAACGACCTTTTAATAAACAAATCTAACCTGATGGAAGACCGAGACTTGGCATTATGTTGTATTCAGAGAAACAATACATTAACCAAAAACGTACAAAGAAAAAGATCTAGAAAATTCTCCTTGTAACTGTTTCTATTAATTTACTTCACAGGTATTGTGACTGCTTTCAGAAGCCTATCTCAAAGTTCTGACTAGATCACCACCCAGCTCACTGCAATCTCACTCACCTTATTATGCAGATTAATAGATCAATTACATCTATTTGGGTTTCCCCACTTTAGCATAATTCCACCACACAAATTCTCCCTAACAAATGAATTCACAGCAGAGAATGCACCCAGCAGGAGAATCCTCCTATTTTAGGACCTTTTCTTGAGGGTAAGGGGGGAGTTAATTATAGATAATATATAAATTAATTAATCTTGGTAACAATTTCCTTTTGGTTGATTAATCATCGATTACACCACAAACAACACTCCTGATATTGATTGCTCCTTCAGTGGATACTTGTACCACCTAACCCTCCAATGATGCTGCATAAGGGGGCGCGGCTCGCCTGCTGCCCTCTGAGCCCTTTTAGTAAAACCTGAGCTGGGATGCAGACATTCCCTGCCACCTCTGCCCTGGTGACATGTGGGGGATATGTTCCTGTACAAGTACCCTTCCAGTCAATGATTGTTAATTGAAGCAAAAGGAGGAATGTCACCAACTACCAGATATTTGGGTATTTGCCAGTTGTAAAGCATTTATGTAATCTTGCTAGTTACTAAATTTGTACCTCCTTTGCTGGGGACACAAAACACAAAGGCTGCATGGCTGAACACTAACCATAACTTACCTGTTCCTGGCCAACAATGGAGAAAGAACAATATGACTCTAACTGGAACCAGACTCTGCAGCTGGGGTGCAATTCTCTTGTCGGGAAATAAGGAACCCATTTATTGCTATTCACCATGACCTTGTCTATGGGAATTTTGACTTCGGAAGGCAAAAGTATGACTCTGTTTTGGTCTGGGTTTATCTTTCACTGCCACGATAGCTTCTGACTTTCCACATGCCGAAGGAGCTTCCCCTATAGCAAGGATTCAGGAGTCCTGTCTGGCTGTGACGGATCAATGATTATTCCAATACTCCCTCAGAAATCTGACCCAGAGAAAAACGACAAGGTTTTACTCAGAGCGGTATCACTAGCTAGAGTGTCAGCATTTCCACGGGGTGATGGGAAGAGGGCTAGATGATCTTCGCACTTGCAGCTGGGGGCCTTACAGGAGAGGAACGCTGAGCTAGGAAACCCAGATCTTGTGTGATGGATAGGAAGTAGCATGCCTGACTTTGCCCCAGGGTGAGGGAGATGTTTTTATTATAATGAACAGTAAACACATAGCACTTTGCTCCCGGGAGAGGTGCATCTCTATCTTCCAAGGCTGTTCACTTTACATTCTTGAAGAGACTGAAATAAGGACAGTCAGTGCCTGTATTCACAGGGCACATTAAAACACAAGAAAAACAAAACAAACAAACAAAAAAACCAACAACACAAGAGACCCGGGAGAATATTCACACAACCCTGCTATTTTCTTTCTTGATGTATAAATATGGGCCCCCCACCCCCATTTTTCATACTTACTAATTCCTTCACACTGCTGTTTTTCTAGCACTTATATTTTGGAAGTATGATGAGTTTTTAAAAGAAAGAACCATAAATTATTATTTATAATATTCCATAAAAATAGAATATTATGATTACAAGTGCATAGTTGTGTACATGACACACGTATACAATATTACGTGCCTACTAAGCACCTAAAAATAATCAACAAACATAATTACATTGCATCATTTTTTACATGGTGTAAAAATGATTTTTCAATATGGATGTTCATCATTTGTCATGCCCTCTGTAAAACCAGTACATATCTAAGAAAATGAAATTGAAAGGAACTCCTCAGTAAGAAACATTGAAAGTGTTATTCATATAATGGCAATATTTTCTGATGACTATGGTAGACAAAAATGAGAAGAAATAAGAGCAAACCTAGTTTTTTATATTTATGCATTTTCAAATCAAGAAGTTTATCATGAAATTACTGAATAAAAGATAGTTGTAGTTAGAGTTAATTTTGAAAATGATACAGAAACATGCTCATAATAGTACGTATCTCCTGGGATATAGTTATGACATTATACTCCATTGTGAGATGACTATAGAAGAAAGGGAGAAATGAAGAAAAATAAGGGATATAACGGCGTTTGAAAGGCCAACAATGTTGCTGTTAAAAATAAAAGCTGAAAACAGAATCTTTTCAAAGGGTCTCCTTTCTCAGGTACAATCCTGATACAGTAAGTGAAAAGGAATGTAGCCATATCAAATGAGCTGAATAGCAAACACTGGGTTTGATTTTGGTGCCCTGCATCTTGCTGGTTATTTTTCTTCCTAAACCTACTGTTAATCTACTTAATTACCTATGTAATTAAAGGACTCACAATGTGCAAGAAAGAGATGCAGTTCTAAGTGATTAAACACAAAAATAATAATTTATATTGTTAAATTTTGTGAATTACAAAATTAATAAACAAAATTAATAAAAGAGACGTATTGTTCATATTCCATTAACTGGAATTTTTTTTAAGTTTTTTTTTTGGGGGGGAATATTGGGGAATAGTGTATTTCTCCAGGATCCACCAGCTCCAAGTTGTTGTCCTTCAATCTAGTTGTGGAGGGCACAGCTCAGCTCCAAGTCCAGTCACCGTTTTCAATCTTTAGTTGCAGGGGGCACAACCCACCATCCCATACGGGAATCGAACCGAAAACCCAATTGTTCAGAGCTCGCACTCCAACCAACTGAGCCATCTGGCCACCTCTGTCCATTAACTGACATTTTTAATAGCAAACAACTCAGGTTTGCTAAGTGTCTTTTCTTAAATAAACAAAGAGTTTTTGCCTACTTTTTTTTAATCTGCTATATCTAAATAAAAGCAGTGACTCATGCTGTTGTCAGAACTGTTTTGGGTACATATCACCACAATCATAAAAGTGTTCACAAATGTGTAGGGATTTTTCTGGTAGTCCATTCTGCCATCAAGGAAGGACAGGGAGAATTACTTTAAGTGTCTAACAGAAGGAAGATGCTTACATTTCAATATGTAATGACAGATATTTATTGAAGGTTTATTGTGCTTTTTCTTTATAGATGCCTAAATAGAATTTGGATAATACTGTTGTAGCTCTCTGTACATCAATTCTAGACTTCAGCTAATGTGTTGAGCCAAAGAGAAATCCAAAGAGAAATACAGCACCACAAAAGGAGGATGAAAAGTACTGGCCTGAATAACTTAACACTCAGGAGTGGCTGAAAAAACAGCAGACTTGCTGGATTTGGCCAAGTTGTAAACCACATTTTAAGTATCCTAATAATTACATATGTAAAAGAAATGTCAACATTTCTTTCACTATTAAAACAAGTTTTTTTGTCATTGGTTGGTTGATTGATTTTACTTGGGTAAGTCTAAATTATATAGTTTATAACTGTAAAAACCTACTTGTTCTAGGATTTCATATACATGAAATCGTATTGTATGCTTTCGTTTGTATCTGGCTTCTTATGCTCAGCATGATGTTTTTTAAATTCTTTTAAATTTTTGGTTAACTAGAGGTTAATCTTTTTTTTAAATCACTGAGTAGTATTCCACTGTATGAACTGTATGAATATGCCAAAATTTACTTCTCTACCTATCCACATTTTGATAGATATTTGGGGATTTTCCATTGTGGGTTAATTTGAATAAAAGTACTATGAATATTTATGCACATATTTTTTTTGTAGACTTATGTTTTCAGTTCTTCAGGGTAAATATCTAGGAATAGAATTGCTGATATATATGGTACACAATATACTTAACTTTATAAGAAAGTGTCAAATACTTTTCCAGAGTTGTGTTATTTTGTACTGGGACAAGCTGTGTGTGAGGCTCATTGCTCTTCATCCTTGACAATACTTGAGGTTGTCAATTCATTTTGATTTATGAGTGTGTAAGTGTTTCTCAAAGTCATTTAATTTGCATTTCAGATGAGTAATGATGATGAGTAACTTTCCAAGTGCTTATTAGCCATGGTATCAGTTCTTTTGTGAAGCGACTGTTCAATTATTTTGCCTATCTATTGGGATTTTTGTCTTTTTATTATTGAGTTTGTAAGGGATTTTTTTAAAGATATATTCTGAACACAAACTCTTTGTTAGATATATGTATGAGCAATATACTCTTCTAGTCTGTAGCTTAACTTTCATTTTCATAAATGTTTCTTGGGAAAAGCAGATATTTTTAAGGTTTGTGAATTCCGATTTATCAATCTTTTTATGGTTAATGTCTTTTTAATCCTATATAAGATTGTGTTTTAACCCTATATAAGATTTCTTTGTCTATTCAAATATCAAAAGGTTTTCCTTCATGTTTATCTTAGAGTCTAATAGTTTTAGCTTTTGTGTTTAGTTCTATAATTCCTATCAAATTAATTTTTCATTCAGTATAAGGTAGGGTTGAAATATTTGTATTTCTGTACAAATGTCCATTAGCTTTATCTATATTTGTTGAAATTACTCATTGAATTAATTTGGCAACTTCTTCTACCTTCAGTTTCCCAGACAAGCATGTGTGTTTCTACTCTTTTGAACTGAACTATGTTTTAACCCTTATTGTTAACACACTGTTTCAATCTCAGTAGATCTACTTTAAAAACAGTTCTTTGCTATTTGAAGTTCTTCACTTTTCTAATAAATTTGAAATCAGCTTCTCAAATATTACAAACAAAAACAAAACCAAAAACAACCTACTGGGATTATGACTAGGATTGCATTGAATTTATAGACTAATTTGAGGAGAATTACCATCGAATTGTATTCAGTCTTTCAGTTTATAAATGTGATATAACTATTTATTTATCAAGATCTTTATTTCAACAATGCTTTGTAACTATCAATATACAGGTCTTATAAATATTTTGAAAACTTTATGATTAAATATTTTATGCTTTTAATGTTATTATAAATGCTACTTTGATATTCATTTTTATTTGTTTACTTCTAGTATATAGAAATACTGTTGACTTTTGTATATTGATTTTGCAAACCACAACCTGATAAATTTGCTTATTGGTTATTATGGTTTTTTCCTATGTTCCTTGATTGTAGAAAATAAATTACAATATCATCTGTAAATAAAGACAGTTTTGCTTTTTTCCCCCAAATACTAATACTTTGTATCTTTTTCTCACCTTATTTCACTGGTAAACATCCCTCACACCAAGTTGAGATAAAAGTGGGCATCTTTCCTTTGTTCTTGATCTTAAAGAGAACACATTATGTGTTTTACAATTCATTATGAAAGTAACCATAGATTTTTCAGTAGCTATTCTATCAGTTTTAAAGAATTAATTTGTATTCAAAGTAAATTTTTAGTCAATGGTTGTTAAATATTATCAAATGCATTTTCTACAACTCTTGTGATTATGACTTTTCTCCTTTATTCTGTTAATATGATGAACTTCATTGACAGATTTTTGAAAGATAAACTAAGTCACATGTCGGGAATAAACTCCACTTGGTCATGATACATATTTCTTTACTATAATGCTGGATTCAGTTAGCTAATATTTTGTTAAGGATTTTGGTATCTATGATTATGGAAAGTATAGTTCTTTAAATTTTTTTCTTTTTTTCTTTTTTTTTTTTTTTGCTTTGCTTCATTTTGTTTTTGGTCTCGTTTTGCTATCAGGATAATATGGTAAAATGTCTAGTAGAATGTACCAGTAAAGCTTTTTGGACATGATATTTCTGAGTAATATATTTTAAATTGTGAATTCAATTTATTTAGTAGATATAAAGCTATTCCAGTTTTCTAATTCTTATTTCAGTTTGTGTCTTATGAAGAATTTGTCCATTTAGTTATAAATTGCCAAATTCCTTGGTGTAAAGTTGTTCATAATATTACCCATAATCCTTATAGTTTGTGTAGCATATGTAGTGATATCTTCTATTACATTTATAATATAAATCATTTGTGTTTTCTATTTCTTTCTTAGTGAGTCTAGCTGTATATCTATAAATTTTATAGACTGTTTTAAAAACACAACTTTGGTTTAATCAATGTTACCTTTTTTAAAAATATCATTCGTTTCCACTCTATTTTTATTTTTAATTCCTTGTATTTACCTTGAGTTTAATTTACTCTTTTACCTTCTGTCTTTTTAATATGGAAGCTTATCACATTGATTTTTAACATCTTTTTTAAATTAAGCATTTAAATTTACTAATTTTTCTGTAAGTATTACTTTAGCTGAATACCACAAATTACTATACACGTATATTTTTTCTTTCATATTTAGTTAAATTATTTCTAAAATTTCCTGGAATATTTAGAAATTTAATAATGTTTGGAGATTTTCAGAAAGCTGTTTATAACCTATTATCAGAATTGGCATCATGTCTGTCTTACGTTTTTTGTTACACATACCATCTCTAGTACAATGTTGGAATGGACTATAAAATTATATGAATTTCAGGAAGTAGAGATGATGGGGGTGGGAGGCAGGGATAATTTTGAGGATGTCTACCAAATGTGCATATATATTCCCCATTATGTCTTCTAGATGAACTGATCTTTTGTCATTATATAAAATCTTTATGTCTGAAAATATTTCTTGTTCTGATTGCAGTTTGATTTTACATAGCCACTCAAGCTGCCTTATGATTAATGGTTTCATGTTTTGTTTTACATACTTTCCATTTAAACATCTGCCTTTGTATTTAAATTGAGTTTCTTATTGACATCATAAAATTGGGTCTTGATTTTTAATTCAGTTTGTTTAGACCATTTACAATTAATGTAATTATCAATATAATTAAACTTACTGCTGTAAGATTATTTGTTTTCTATAGTTCCTACAGCTCTTTGTTGATTTTTATCCTTTCCTGCCTTTTAATCAACTACTTTTAGTATTCTATTTCATCTCCACTACTATCCTTTGTTTACAGTCTATCTCTAAATATACCACTTAACAGATAATGTAGAACTTTCTTTATCTTTTTTGATGTGCATGTCTGTTGGAAATTAATTCTCTTGACTTTGTTTGGCTAAAAAACATCTTTGTTTTGCCTTTACTTTTGAATGACATTTACTAGTCATAGAATTCCAGTTTCTTAGCTGTTGTTTTTTTTTCTTTTCCATTTTAGCATATCAATGATGTCACATTGCGTTATCTTCTAACTTGTCTTGTAGGGGTTATCAGTAGTAGTTCATATCTTTGCTCTCCTGTTTCTAATGTAGCTTTGTTTTTCTTTTTTTAGATGTTTTAAGAGTGTTTCTTCATTACTGATTTTTAATATTTTGATTATCCTGTAGTTTGGTGTGGATTTCTTTATGTTTATTCTATTTAGTATTTGTTTAGTTTCTTGTATCTATGAATTTGTTGGTTTTATCAAATTATTAAATACTTTGATATTATTTATCAAATATTTGTTTCAGTTGTTAAATACTTAATAGTGTTCCAAGGTGACTGAGACTCTTCATTTTTCAGCTTTTATGCTCTGTGCTTCATTTTGCATATTTTCTCGTTATGTCTTCATGTTCAACAGTCTTTGAAATGTCTCATCTGCTACCTACACAGTGAATATTTCATTTCACATATTATATTTTATTTTTGTTTTAAGTTCTATTTTTTTATATCTTTAATTCCTCTGCTCTTAATATTCATGCTTTTATTTAAATTCTTGAATATGTGTATAGTGACTCATTTAAAGTCTTTGTCTACTAATTCCTTTATCTATGTTAATTCTGGTGGGTTTTTATAATGGTTTTTCCTTTAATATTGGTCATAAATTCTTGCTTCTTCACATGTCTAGTAATTTTTTAGTGGATGCTAGACATTATATAATTATATTTTTGAGTTCTGGGGTTTTTTAACTATATTGAATATTTTAAAAAATAAGTTGTCTTGTTGATCATTGATCATCTTGATCCTTCTTGGCTTTATTTTTAAGTTTTTTTTTTTTATGGCAGATATAGTGTAGTTTTTAACTCTATTCTAGTGCCAGTTTAGCTCTGCTAACTAGGTATTGTCCATCTGGGGCATATACCAAGGTCCTGACTGTTCATTGAAGTCTTTCCACTTTGGTAGTTAAAATTTAATTATATCCCAGCCCAATGTAAACCCTGGGAATTGTTCAGTTTATAATACCCAATGGCAGTTCCTTTGCTAATACTTATTTACCTAGCCTCAAGGTATCTCACATTATCTCATGTGTACTTCAGAATTCAGCAAAAAATAGCAACAACAACAAAAAATACTTTATTGAACTATTTCTTTGCATAGTCCACTCCTCCCTGATATTTACTTCTACAAATTCCAACCAATTCAGCTTTGCTGAACTCTGATTTTTGTCTCTTCAACTTTACAAGGCTGCCATGATTTGCTTGAGTTCCCCCTCCAAGATTGTGCCTTTTAACAAAAAGCTAGGAAAATTATAGAATGCAGCCCAATTTTCTTATTTCAGTGATCAGAGCCCTGAGCTACAGTGGTCTAACATCCCAGAATAATTATTTCATATGTCTTGTTGAGTTTTCTAGTTATTTAGAACAGGAAGTATGTTTGATCCATTAACTTTCTCATGGCCAGAAGTAAAAGTTCTTTTTAATTTTAGTATTTTGACTAAATGTTAAGTTCAATGAACACAAATTATGCAGAATATTAACTATTTTGTGCAATATTGTCTTTTGGGGAAACCTTAACAACTACGGTTAGAAAGGACTACAGTAAATGGTGGATGAGATGAATTTATTAGCTAATCTATATCATAAGCATCAGTACTGTCCCTGCTGGGTGGTAACATTATACTTAGTAAATATAATTCACTGAACTTGACAATAATTGTTTGAGACTTCCATATAATCAACCAACCAAAAAATGGGAGTGGAATATTCCATTAAAACTTAATTTTTGTTATTGTTATTGTTTAAACAAACCATTCATGGACTATTTCTAATATAGCAACTTCAGTCTTTTATATTATGACAAATTTAATTAAAAAAAATAACCAGAAATAAGAATGAAGAGAAATGGAGAGGATGCAATAGCTCCTGAATAAGACTATAGAAATAATAAAACATCCGATGAATATAGGACAAAGAAAGGAGAGGAATTGTAAAAAGCGAAGGAGAAAAATTAGAGAACACTATAATCAAGATATTCAGAAGTGAATTATTTAACTACAGAATTCTATCGATTCCATTTGTGAAACACCCACATGGTGTGACTTGAAGCTCCCTAAAGAGAGAGGAAAGAGAAGACAGCGGGTTCATGTGAAGGAAGGCAGGTCAGACTTAGCAAAAAGAACATGAGTAACGCATAACAGGGAGAAAGTGAAAGGTAAGATCTAGGAATGAAAATAAAACCAGTTTGGCTACAAATACATGACCGTATTTGTACTATAAAATAAGACTGGAAAAAATAAGATAAATTGGAACCACATTATATAGGTCTTTGAATGCCAGACTGAGGGTTTGCTGTTCTTTTTTGGTTAAAAATGGGGAGTCACTGAAGATTTTTGAGTAGGGGAGTGAACTGACCTTTGGGTCAATTACTCTGGCTGCAATGTGTAAAGTAGATTGGAAGAGGGAGAAAATAAAAGTGAAGAGACACCCTAGGAGGCTATTGAATTGGATCAGGTGACAAGTAATGAGAACCTGAACTATGGGAGTAGCAGTAGGACTGGAAAGAAAAGGATGAATTCAAGATATATTTCATGGGTCAAACCTATGGGGCTTAGTGACTAATGAGATCTGAGGAAACTGTTAAAAAAAAAAAAAAAAAAAAAGATTCTGAGATTTTTAAGCCTAAGTTACTGAGGAAATGATGAAATAGGGAAATAAGGAAAGAAAGCAGGTTTAAGTGAATATAAGTATATGTGAGTGGGGTGTTGGTTGTGTAGTTTGTGGTGGTGGGAGTTTTGTGCAGAGGCGGTGATGAGATGGGTTTTGATATGCTGCCCTTATAAGTAGGGAAGTGTAGCTGTTTTCATTAAAATAAACAGAATAATTAAATTCTAGAGTTAGAAGGGCTGCACTTAGTTCAAAGTTGGATCTTAATAAATGTTGACTGAACCAATCCTAATTATTTCCAAAGGAAATTTTACACACATTCATTCAACAAATATTTATTGAATGGCTACAATATGCCAGGCACTGGTTTAGATATTGGGAGATATCATGGTTTTCAATGGAAATGATGTCTCCCTTATGGAAAATATAGTCTAATGGGAAAGAGACAATTAAATGAGCATTTATAATAAACCACATATGTATGTATTACTTTAAAATTCCAGTTAATAGGCAAGAAGATAGCAGGGACCCTTCCAAATGTAGGATGCTCAAGGAAGGCTTCTCAAATGATTTTCTGACTCAGCTGAAGACTTAGTAGGAATTAGCTGGGTGGAAAGAAAAGATGTGAAGGAGTCCAGGCAGAGGGGAACTCCGATGCAGAAGTGCAGAGGAAAAAAAATTCAGTCTTTTGAGAAACTGAAAGAAGTTCATTATGGCTAAATCATAGAGTATGAATGAAGAAAGAGAGAATTAAGTACGGACAAGTTCATGAAGGACCTTGTCCACCTTTTATAGGACTTTGTCTTAAGAACAGTGGAGATTCACCGAAGGGTGTCAGCAGAGAACTAACATGATACCATATTTACATGTTTTGAAGGTTTGTTAGTTATCCGCTCTGAAGAAAAATATTTACTGTACCCTCAGGAATTCACACGTTAACAAATAGAAACAATGTAATAAGGCCTACAATAGTTTAAAATGGTATTTATACAAGCATATACTCATTAGACAAGTATAAAAAGTTGTAGGAACACAGATAAAAGGGCAATTAATATTGTCTGTGGGAAGAGAAATGTTAAAGAAGGCCGAAGGAAAGGCCATTTTGAGTTGGGACTGGAAAGTTAAATAGGCCTTTCAAATACATAGTTTAAGTAAGGACTCTGGAGACCTTACTGTAAAACTTCATTTACAATTTTAGAGCATCTCATTTATGTCCAATTACTGTTTTTTTCCTGTCACCGGTTTTCTAGCATATTATTCTTTTCTGTTTGTCTTTAATGTTGAGATAAATTTGGTTGAAGTATATAAGTACTTAAATATGTATAAGAGAAGCTACCTTATTCAATCCCCAATGTGCTCAAGTCACAACTATTTACCAAGTAGTATAAAAGCATTTCAATATGATAACAATTGGCCAGGTTAATCAGGAAGTATGCACGTTCTGACCATTAGCACGGGAAGCAAACTCAATTCTCTGTCTCAACAGTCCCCTAGAATATGGCTTTCTCCCTTGCCTTCCCCAGATCCTCTGTAATTAAGCTATCCATGACTAAGTTTGATGGAACAATTCATAGACTATCCTACCTCCAGACTTGACCTGGTAAAGGTCCCACAGAAATGTTCCCATTTTTCTCTCTTCACTCATTGATATGTTAAGTGAAAATGATCCAACAAAGGACTTCATAGAAACCCCAGGGAATGGTGGGGCCACAAGACGGAAGGAGCTTGGGTGACTGAGTCACAGCTTACAAGACAGCTACCATTGAGAATCACGTAGCCTGTTATCAGACTATGAGGTGAGAGAGAAATTAACTTTTGTTGGGTTCAAGTCTCTGGAAATTGGGAGTTGTCTGCAAGTTGAAGATTGGGCTCAAGTCACTGAAATTTGGAAGTTAGTACAGCTAATGTTAATTACCTTAACTTATACAGTCACTTATTAATATTATTTTCTTCAGTGCTTTTCAGAATTTGAGTGCTCCTCCAGCCCTTCTGTCTCTGGTATAAAGCTTCACTGCTGGAACTTGCTGATATTATGTTCCCTGCTAAGCACACAATACCCATACCTTACATAGTAACTGAATACAGTTGTCAGTGCTGATTCTTAGAAAGTTGGACTAATTTTAGAGGACTCAGATAAGGTTTTATGCCATTTATTAATTAGTTTAGCTAATACACTATTTATTGAGCAGATATTAAGTGATGAATAGTTTCTGCCTTGGTATGTATGCCAGACTATTAGGTTATGTGAGAGGTAGTTTTTACCTTGGTTGTTCTTATAGGATAATACTACCAGGAAATCATAAAGGAAATAGCTCTTGCAGCAAAATAAGCTTACCTTGACATAAAACATAGCACTAATTTTTATAGCTACAAAAATTATCTGGTGAAAAACACTACCTGGTTTCAAATAGATGTGGGATCAAAATTAGTATTAGCTATCATAGATCTTTCTCAAATAATTAGACATGTTGTTAAGAAAACCAAAATTTTAAGCGCACGAAATAACTTTTTTTTTTAGCTAAAGTTTCTCAAAAAATATCACACTTTGTGGCTCAATCCAATAAGAAGACCTAAAAGCCTACCCAGGGTCTTCATCATTCTCCCATTCGGCATCATGTATGGTTAACTCAGACAGGCCTGAGTTGGAAACCCTGTTTGATGCCTACTGACTCTTTGACAGACCCTGGCCAATTTACATAACCTCTCTCAGCCTCATGAAATAATAGCACCTTATGCTCCTGCCCTTGCTCCCCTGCGGTTCTTTTCTCAATACAGCAGTCAGAGTGATCCCATTAAAACGTTTAAGTCAGATCATTGTATGACTTTGCTCAAAACTCACCAATGGCTTTTCATCTCACTAGGAACAAAAGTCAGTCTTTATAATGGTTTACAAGGCTACATGTGATTGGATAACTGTCTGACCTCATTTTCTATTCCTCTCCTTTTTCACTCTTTTCCCGCCTACTAGCCTTCTTGCTAGTTTTAAAAGGTGCCCAGTGAAAGAAGAACACGTTTGAAAAACATGCCTGGTTTCTGTCTCTTTAGCACCACTATTATGTCCAATTTATCAACATCCTAGGTGAGAGTTTCCAAAATTTGTAGAATAAACTAATAATAATAATTAACATTTTATTATGCTTATCATGTTCCAGCATGATGTCATTCAATCTTCATAGAAACCCAATGTGGTGGTAATACCTAGTGGTTTTAGAGTACAGTCTGGAATCCCACTGAGCGGGTTCAAATCCCTGGTCCACCACTTATTAACTGTGAATTGGGGCATGTTGCTTAATCTGTGTCTCAGTTTCCTCATCTGTAAAATAAGGATGAAAAAAAAAGGAACAAAATGCAGAAAAAAATGGAAAACAAAGATAAAATTAGGATTAAAAGAGTAGCTTCTATATAACACAGGCATTACAAATTCATATTTTGAAGTGCATAGAAGGTTGAGCACACAGCATAAAGGTTTGCTAAATATCTAAATAAAAATAAAATCTTATATTTTGTGCCTCCGTTTCATTATGTATAAAATGTAAAATAATAATGTAGGATTTACCTCATAGGATTTTGGTGGGACTTAAATAAAGTAGCACGTACCAATTATAAAACTGGTGCATGGCAAGCTCTCAATAAATATTAGCTATTAATATTTTTAGCCTCATAAGGACACGGAGGTTTAGACAGATTAACTCACGTGAACAAGGTTACACAACTTGTAAGCGGCTGAGTTGAGTCTTTGCCCAAGATTACGTCATTCAAAATGGCATTCTTAGCCACAACTTTAAAAGGTCATAAGCAAATTTTTTGTTTATGAGTCCCCAGCATTCAAGTGAGGCATAAAATGTTCAATTTCCTTTCCTTCACACATAATGATGGATGTTTTTGTTGTGTAGTAAGTTTTAAAAATCCATCTATGTTGTTACTGTTTTCTCTTCCAGATTTGTTGACACAGCCCCATTTCCAAGCTAGATTCTAGATGTGTAGCTGAAGGAGAGGCCTGAGTTCACTGGAAGTTTCTGAAGATCTCTGGATGGGATGTTTTCTTTTCCTCCACCATCACTCCACTTCCAGTTGCCAAACTGTATCACATAGCATGAGGCTTCTTCCTGGAATGAAGAAGGGTGGGCGTCATAAAACAACTTTACAGACAATCTCTGGGGACACTGATCCATGTGGATGTAGCTAAAATAGTCACACTGATTTCTGAACTGCAGAGACTTCGACCCCTTCCTGTTTAGTGTGTTTTCTTTTGAATTTGTGATATTTGTTTGTGATAGAAATTAGAGAAATTGTTAGAGTACATTAATATCAGTAACATAAGCTAGATTATGTCCAAAGCATGAACTCTATATTTCTCACCCTTCATTTGTTCAACCACAAAACCCAATAGTAAGCTGCATCCAAAAAGAAACAGTTATTGCAGAACAACTTGACGTAAGCAGAGGCAGCCAAGTATATGTTTTAGAATGTTTTCACAGGGAAACATCTGCAAAATGTTCACATACTGGGAATAACACAAGGGTTTACATAACAATTGAGAGCTTATTTTCTTTTTTGGCAATGAGGAAACACCCATGCAGCATATTTTAAAATATTTGTGTATTTCAGCTACATTTTCATTGGCAATGGACATAAGACCACAGTGACCAGATATCAATCAACATTCTATTTTCAGCTGTTTCAAAAATGTGTAATCAGTCAAAAAATATATTTGGTTCTACATGTATGCGTTCTTAACTTTTCCCTTCTGTCTCATGAAACACTCTACAGAAAACCTGGACACATTTTGGATATCTACATTAAGAATCATCTGAATGGAATGGTGTCTCTATTTTCTCAAACAAGCTTCATAAAAAGCAAAAGCACTGTTTATTTCTGAGAAGAATAAGGGTAACTCAAGGAATAAGTATTTAAATAAAACATAATTTGCTAGTGATAGTATGCAATAAACAATAATGTGTACTTCTGGAAGAGCCGTAAAGTACTGGTCAGAAACACAAAATGAGAGTCTTCAATTCAACTTTAAATTAGGACTAATTGATGGTCCTTAACCAGTAGAAACTCTGTGTGCGTAATGATAAATCTTTAGAAGGGAAGATGGAAATATAGCTAATTCTTATGGGTTTTTTTCCTATATAAAAAATAAGCTGAGAAGCTTATCAGTTCATATTCATAAGTAATGTCTCTGCAGTCAACTAAATGCTGTGATGAGTGAGATTTGGGGGATAGTCCATCAGAAACAAAGTTCAAGGTGCCAGCCCCAGACACTACTGCTTTACACTGAAGTAAACACCATTCAATCTAGATTTTCACGTATGAGTATATATGTATATTCATTATATAAATATCAAAATGTAACTTGGCTCTGCTGCCACCAAAACAGACGGGGCCGTTGAATAGAAATATGAAGAGCCTACTTATCAGCTCCCGCTGGTCTGTGTGGGGATGAACACATGTATGTTTTCTGGCAAACGGTAGCCTGCTCCTTACCTAGCGTGACCAATCCCAGTCAAATACTGAAGTCCAAAGATGAGTAGCTTATTGCTATTTTCGAGCAAAGACCCCTTAATTAAATGAACTACTTAGTTACTTAATTAATTAACTGAATCTAGATCTCCAAAAGTTGTAGGCAGTTTCAGAAAAATAAAAGAAAATAAGAATTACAGAACATTAGAAATCATTTTGCAAATATAAAGCTAGGGCAAATGAAATTTTAAACATATTTTAAATGAGATATTGTTATTAGGTCAATGAATGTTTCCTCTATTGTTAGTGATAAAGCAACTAATGTTATCTACAAATTCCAAATAAATTAAATTAGGTTATATTTTGTGTATGTAATAAATTATTTTCAACAGAATAATATTACTAATAGAAATTAAATTTCCTACTCCTTTCTCTTTTCTACCTACCCTCCTCTTTCACCAATATGTTAAACAAATTTAAAGAGGTTGAAACTTCAGATGCCTATAGGGACTAGTCAGTTCACATAAAAAGTTAACCAGGCCTTGTAAGGACTGTGTCCTTCTACAGACCACACGTATGTCAATGGGGGTGAGCTGATTTGGCTTAGTCAATTGTTTCAATGCGTGTATTTGGGACCTTGACAAAACTTATGAATTTATTTTCATTAAAAGCTGAAAATTTTGATTTTTTTTAAACATAACACTCCAGGTTCAAACACTGTCACCTAATAAAAACATTTTAAAGACACTATGTAGGTAGAATAGAACATGTTTTCTGGCTGATTCAGCAACTTATGACAGCATATCTTGGTTCAGACCTACTCATGAGGTGCGCACTAGTATTATGAGACCACACAAAAGCCACTTAATCTAATCTGGGGATTCTTGGTAGGTGTATAAGTTAGGATATGATATGGTAACAAAGAATCCCAAACTTCAGGGACTTACATAAAGAGATATTTATTTCACTCTTGTGCTATATTTCTAAATAGATAAAGAAGGAGGTTTTGTTTGTCAGATTTACACTCAGACCAATCAAACAACCCGAATCTAAAGCATAAGGTAGAGGGAACACTGTGTGAGAGATATAAATAATAAATGTCTAACTATTACATTGTTTTGTGCACCTGAAACTAATAAAAAAAAATTTTAATAAAAAAGCCAAAAGAAAAAAAAAGAGAAAGAGAAACATCAAAAACCTCACAATGGCTTTGCAAATCACACAAGCCACTTTAGCTCCCATGTCATCGGCCAAAGTAGGTGACAGACACAGTGTGTAGTAAAGAACTTGGCCTTGCTGATTTCAGTCAAGATAGCAGAGTAGGTAAATTATGAGATAGCCTCCTTCCATGATCACAGCAATATTACAACTAAACAATAGAACAACAATCACTAAGAATCACCTGAAGACGAGAGGAACAGAATTCCTGTAACTAAAGAAATAAAGAAGAAGCCACATCTCTCTGGTAGGAGGGGCAGAGACACAGACTGGGTAGGTCCCACAACCATGATAAGGTGATTAAGAAATGGGAGGGATATCTCAGCTGAAAAGGTCCCGCTTGAGAAATGAGTGGTCCCAGCCACATACCTGGCTCCTCGGTCCAGGGCACCAGTGCCAGCAAGAGAAATCTCCATAAAAATCTGACTGTGAAAACCAGCAGAGAGTGCATCCTGAAGAGACAAAGGGCTGTGGGAGACCAAAACACACTGCTCTTAAATGGCTAATGCACAGACTCACTCAATCTAAGCTCTACAACAGGGGCAACAGCTCAAAAAGCAGCAGGGACATACAAGGAGGAAATAAATTCACTAACTTCAGGGAGAGGGCTGGAGAGGCAGGGGTCAGGGTAAATGTCTTCAGAGAAAGAAGAGCTGGCAGGAGCCATTGTTCTTTGTTGAGCTCTCCTCTACCCTCTAAACAGTCAGTGCAGGTGAGTTCCAAATCTGTGCCATCCATTATGCTAAAATAATTTGCCCCACCTTAGTGATTCCCTGAGACCCTGTCCCACCCAACTCACTTGCCAGGCTGGAGCCTCATCTCGCAGCAATCACAGGAGCAGCCTGCCTCACCTCCTCCTGATGCAGACTCAATCAAAAAATGACAAACCCCACATGAGTGGTAGCTGCCCTAGGCTTGTGCTGCAGACTTTCTCAAAGGTCTGCAATTCCCATGCAAGTGGCAGCCATCCACAGCTCTTACTAGAGACTGTCTAAAAGATCCACGAATGCATGCAAACAGCAGGGGTCCTTAGTATACAGTGTAGCTCCTTCCAAGTGCCCAAGCCCAGCACAAGTGATGACCAGTCTCAATTTGCATGTAACTCCCTTTAGATGGCCCCAAAACTGGTATGAGTAGTGGACAGTGATGGCTTGTAATGTAGCTCCAAATAAGAGCAAAATGCCCAGCAGTCTTGGCAGTTGGCCTCAGCCTGAATTGTTGTGCCCACCAAAGTACGCAAGCAGGGCTCAACTGGCAGCTGACCTTTGTTCACAGTATAGCCTCTCCCAAGTGCCTCCAAGCCCAGCACAAACAGTAACCAACTGCAAACCACTTTGTAGCTCCTACCAAGATCCCCAAGTCCTGCACAAGTGACGGCTGAACTTTGCCTTCATTGGAGTCCCTCTGAGTAGACTCCGGACACAACAGACTTGGTGGCCAGCTTCAGGCCACACCAGAACTTCAACCACACAGCTCCACACCCAACACACTTAAAGAGTGACTTTGGCTGGCACCAAAGCCCAGCTAAAACGACTCACGCTCTTTGGGATCAGATGCCACAGAACAACTCATCTTCTATTTTTGGTAAAAGGCTTCACAGCCAGTCAGCCTGAGGGTCAACCTTCTCCCTGACATGCCAGCAGCAATGGAGGCCCAACCACAATGGGAGGGCACAGACAACCCTCACAAGGGACATGCCCGGAGCATCTGGCTCAGGTGATCAGGGAGACAGAACCACTGGGTCCCACAGTATACTGTGTACATAAGGTCACTCTCTCAAGACCAGGAGATGTAGCAGATCTACCTAATTCATAGAAACAAACACAGGGAGGCAGCCAAAATGGGGAGACAGAGAAATATGTCCCAAATGAAAGAACAGAACAAAGCTCCAGAAAAATAACTAAATGAAAAGGAGATAAGCAATCAACTGGGTACAGAGTTCAAACATGGGTTATAAGGATGCTCAATAAACATGGGAGAAGAGCAGGTGAACTCAGTGAGAACTTCAACAAAGAAAAAACATAACAAAACAACAAAGAGAAAAAAACAATAAAAAACAAAATCTATGAGACACAGACAAAGCAGTTCTAAGATGGAAATTCCTAGCAATACAAGTCTACCTCAAGAAACAAGAAAAAACCCTCAAATTAACAATCTAAATTTGGAACTAATAGAAAATAAAGAAATGAAAAAGAAGAACAAACAAAGACCAAAGTGAGTAGAATAATGGAAATAACAAAGATCGAAGTAGAAATAAATAAAATAGAGACAAAAATACAAAAGAAAGGATCAATGAGCTTATTCGCTGAAAAGATAAACAAAATTGATAAACATTTAGCCTGACTCATCAAAAGAGAAAGAAAGCCCAAATAAATAAGATCAGAAATGAAATCGTAGTGATAACTGCCACCACAGAAATACAAAGTATTATAAGAAAATATGGCAAACAATTACATACCAACAAATTGGTCAACCTGGAAGAGATGGATAAATTCCTAGAAATATACAATTTTGCTAGCCTGAAACAGGGAGAGACAGAAAATCTGAACAGACTGATAATTACAAATGAAATTAAATCAGTAACCAAAAAACTCCCAACAAACAAAAGTCCTGGACCACAGGAGAATTATTCTAGTCATTCAAAGAATAATTAATACCTATCCTTCCCAAACTATTCCAAAAAAATGGACAAGAAAAAGGGTTACCAAATTCATTTTATGAGGCCAAAATTACCCTGATACCAAAACCAGACAAAGAAACTATAAAAAAAGAAAATTTTAGGCTAATATTCCTTATGGACATAAATACAAAAATCCTCAATAATATATTAGCAAGCTGAATTGAGCAATACATTACAAAGATCATATACCATTGTCAGTTGGAGTTTATTTATTACCTGCAAATCAATTAACATGATACACCACTTAAACGAAATGAAAGATAAAAATTATATGATCATAACGATAAATGCAGAGAATGAATTTTACAAAATTCTATATTCATTTATGATAAAAACTCTCAGCAAAGTGCAGATAGATGGGATATAACGCAACATGATAAAGGCCATATATGACACACCCTCAACTACATCATACTACACCTTGAAAAGCTGAAAACGTTTTCTTAAAGACCAGGAACAACACAAGGATGCCCACTTTCACCATTATTATTTGACGTAGAATTGGAAGTCTTAGCTACAGAATCCAACAAGACAAAGAAATGACATCCAAATTGTAAAGTAAGAATTAAAATCATCATTATTTGCAGATGACATGATACTATATATAAATAAACATAAAGATTCCACCAAAAAAACATTAAAACTAATAAATGAATTCAGTACATAGAGTACAAAATTAATATTCAGAAATCAATTGCATTTTTATACAACAATAAGGAACTTTCAGAAAGAGAAAATAAGAAATCAATCTCATTTACAATTGCATCATAAAATAATAAAATACCTAGAAATAACTATAACCAAGGAACTAAAAGACCTGTACTCTGAAATCTGTAAGACATTGAAGAAAGAAGTTGAAGAAAATACAAATAAATGGAAGAAAATACTGTGCTCCTGCATGGGAAGAATTGACATTGTTAAAATGTTCATAAGACTCATAGCAATTTACAGATTCAATGAAATCCCTATCAAAATACCAATGACATTTTTCAAAGAATTAGAGCAAATAATTCTAAATTTATATGGAACCACAAAAGACTCCAAAAAGCCACAGCAATCATGAGAAAAAGAAAAAATAAATAAATAAAGGTATCGTGCTACCTGAAAATTAAAGGTATCAAGCCTCCTGAAATCAAACTATACTACAAGTCTATAGTAATCAAAAAGGTATGGTATTGGCATAAAAACAGATATATAGATCAATGGAACAGAATACAGAGCCCAGAAATAAACCCACACCTATATGGTCATTTAATCTATGACAAAGGAAGTAAGAACATAAAGTGGGGTAAAGACAGCCTATTCAATAAATGGTATTGGGCAAACTGGATAAATACATTCAAAAAAATGAAACAGGACCATCTTCTTATTCCATATACAAAAATAAATTTAAAATGGATTAAAGACGAAATGTAAGACTCCAAACCATGAAACTCCTAGAAAAAAACATAGGCAGTAGACACTCTGACATTGCTCTCAGTGATATTTTCTTCTGATCTATTTCCTCAGGCAAAGGAAGCAAAAGAAAAAATAAACAAATGGGACTACATCAAACTAAAAAGCTTTTGCACAATAAAGGAAACATAAACAAAACAAAAAGGCAACCTACTGAATGAAGAAGATATTTGCAAATGATATATCTGATAAGGGACTAATATCCAAAATATATAAAGAACTCATAGAGCTCAACATCAAAAAGCAAATCGTCCTATTGCAATACTGGCAGGAAATATAAATAGACATTTCTCCAAAAAGGAAAAACAGATGGTCAACAGATGTATGAAAAAATGTTTAATATCACTAATCATCTGGGAAATGCAAATAAAAACCACAATGAGATACCACCTCACTCCTGTCAGAATGGCTATCATCAATAAATCAACAAACAAGTGCTGGCAAGATTGTGTAGAAATGGGAACCCTTGTGCATTGTTGGTGGGATTGCAAATTGGTGCAGCCACTATGGAAAACAGTAGAGAGGTTCCTCAAAAAATTAAAAATAGAACTACCTTATGACACAGCAATTACACTGCTGCGTATTTATCTGAAGAAATCCAAAACACTAATTTGAATAGATATATGTACTTCTATGTTCATTGCAGTGCTATTTACAATAGCTAATGTATGGAGGCAACCTAAGTGTCCATTGATAGATGAGAAGATAAAGAAGAAGTGATACAAATATACAATGGAATATTACTCAGCCATAAGCAAAAATGAAATCTTCCCATATGCAACAACACAGATGGACCTAGAGGAGTATTATGCTAAGTGAAATAATCCAGACAAACAAAGACAAATACCATATGATTTCACTTATATGTGGAATTTGAAAAACAAAATAAATGAACAAACGAAACAAACTCATAGATACAGAGAAAAAAAATTGATGATCACCAGATTGGGGGTGGGGAGGACAGAGGGCATGGGTGAAGAAAATGAGTGGAAGGGATTAAGAAGTACAAATTGCCAGTTATAGAAACAATCACTGGGATGCAAAGTACAGCATAGGGAATATAGTCAGTAATATTGTAATAACTATGTACGGTGACTGATAGGTAGTAGACTTACTGGGGTTATCACTTCATAAAGTATATAAATCTGTGATCGCTCTGTTGTAAAACTGGAACTAATATAACATTGTATGTCAATGTTAAATACAAAAAATAATGTAAATAAATAAAAATGAAATTCTCAAAAAAGAAGGAAAGAATTTGGCTTTTCCCAAAGAGAAGTTTGGCCTTTTTTCAGATAAGTGTTGTTGTTTAGGGTGAGGGCTCGCTACATGCTGATAATCTTATGGTGGGAGATGTACTCACCAGAAAGACCAATCTTGTTATTTCAGGTGAGTTTTGGGTCATATGGTATCAGTTGGCTTGGGAACTGAGTCCAACCACTTGGGTAATCAGTCAGTCTATCTTTTCTATGTAATGAAGTCCCAATAAAACTCGGCACTCAGAGTTTAAGTGAGTATCCCTGCATATGGTCACACTGGCACTGAGAGTATTAGTTCCTGAGGACAACAGAAGTCTTGCACTTGGAACCCTCTCACACTCTGCTCTAGGAGTCTCTTCCTTTGATTGATTTCGTTAGTATTCTTTCTTTGTAATAACCCATTATGATAGCATTCGGTGAATTATGCAAGTCTTTCAAGGGAATTATCTGTGGATGAAAGAATGTCCAAACCTGTAGAAAATTTTTGTAAGAGTTTATTTGAGCCAAACTGATGACATGCTGGGGAGCAAGCTCTCACACTGCTCCAGAGAATGACTGCACTTATTTTTATACATTTGAAATTAAGGCGAAAACATAAGAAAGATTGCATGAAGGTGGGAGAAAGCAAGGTGGGAAATCTCTATGATTGAGTTACGGGATGGTTAACAAGATTCTGTGCTCCCTTGAGGGTGGTTATGCCTCCTAGAGGTCTGGAGAAAAGGATTACTTCTGGTATTTCAAAGGTGTGTTAACCTAGATGCACAAGAAGAATACACAGGGATGGCTTAAAGCAAAGATAAATCTCTTATAGGCATGGAGAGCGACTGACTACCCACCATGACTTTCCCAGTTAGGAAATTATGTTCAGATCACACTGTGAGGTGACTCTTGGTCAGTGAAGTTGTCAAATTTATTGCACAGCCCCTTTTTCGTTCACATATCAAACCACACAGTGGTTTGGGAAATTCTCTGAATTTCAACTGGTATGAAAAATGAAGAAAATATCGGGGACTGTGCCCTAAAGCTTGAGTTTCGCTAAATCTGGGTACATGGTCACTCCTGGGTTTAACTGGGTAGAATGTATAGAGGCACCTCAAGGAGCAATAGCACTGGAAGGAAAACTGGAATGTTCACTAGTTTTAATGCATACACCACAGTGGTCTTCAGGAAGGAAATTATACTTGCCCTCAGTCATCAATCATATATGGGAGTCAGCCTACTAAATGAAGTTGAGAGGTTTGTGCCAGACATAGGCTAGAACACACATAATCGCAAACTGTTGACACCGCATGATATCAGTAGAGAACTACCATATAGTTTTATATATAGTTTTATATTTATATTTACATATAGCTTTATATTCCCATATTAACCAATGGGACGTGTTAGGTCTGGGCAAGGTCATAACGGGCTTTCCATGCTCAGCAAGATAAAGGTGCTTAAGACTGATTGGGCAGAGGAATCATGGGCGGGGTCAGTGCTAAAACTGGGCACGAAGGAAAGTTCATCAGAGGCGGGCATGTGTGAGAGAAAGCTCAGAGCAGGGTCTGTGAGACAGAACCTCCATAGAGTACTGTTTAGCCATATTTAGGCCAGGAGCAGAAACCTTATCTTAAAAGCCATCTTGTCTTGATCCTGTGTTGCTTTATCCCCTAGGGGTCTGTGATCAGGGGGCCTGGGTGGGCCAGGGTGTGGAGCTGGAGGGCTTGGTGATGACCTGAAACCCTTTGTCAATGAAACATTGTAGGGGAAACAGCCTCATTTACCCCTTCCTATAAAACTCACCCCTCTTTGCTTGGGAGGTTATGGTCTTTTCTAGCCTGACCTCCTGCAGCTCAAACATGCAAAATAAATTCTAATAGACCAATTTTGGTCTCCGGCCGACTCATTCCTCCAGCGGTGCCTAACAAGTACTGCTTTTGATCCCGAGCACTCATTGGTATTCAGTCCAATGGGACCTTATAGTTTTAAGGGTTTGAAAATGTTGAGCAAAACTAATCATGCTTTTCTCACCAAGATCTTTTCACTTTATTGAATTAGCTTCATCCCATTCCCCAGGGGAAATTGGGGCCAAGCTGGCACTCTTGACTCCCTGGGTGTATGGGTTTTGAAGAGGCACTCTGAAGTCCAACTGGTAGAACCCTTTCTCTTCATGATGCACACCCTGGAGAATAGAGCCTGTGATGTAGTGACTCAGGATACTGACATATTACATTTTTTTTTTTTTTTTAAGATTTTATTTGGGAAGGGGAACAGGACTTTTATTGGGGAACAGTGTGTACTTCCAGGACTTTTTTTCCAAGTCAGGTTGTTGTCCTTTCAGTCTTAGTTGTGGAGGGCGCAGTTCAGCTCCAGGTCCAGTTGCCGTTGCTAGTTGCAGGGGGCACAGCCCACCATCCCTTGTGGGACTCGAGGAACTGAGCTGGCAACCTTGTGATTGAGAGCCCACTGGCCCATGCAGGAATCGAACCGGCAGCCTTTGGAGTTAGGAGCATGGAGCTCTAACTGCCTTAGCCACCTGGGCAGCCCGACATATTACCTTTTGAAATAAATTCATAAAATGCTTTTCTGTAAAATGTACTTCTACGACATGATGACCCTTGTATTAGTCCCTGCAGATTAGAATACCAGAGACAGTGTGGCTTAAACAGCAAACATTTATTTCTCACAGTCCTAAAGCCTCAGAAGTCCAAGATCAAGGCAGATTCTGTGTCTGGTGAGGGCCCATTACTGGTTTATAGATGGCCGTCTTCTCACTGTGTCCTCACACAATGGAAGGGGTGAATGGTCCTTTGGGTCTCTTTTATAAAGGTGTAATCCCATTCATAAAAGCACTCATGATGTAATCACTTCCCAAAAGACCCACCTCCAAATATAATTACATTGGGGATTAAGTTTCAATATATAAATTTTGGGAGGACACAAATATTCAGTCTGTAGCAATGGTGTTTTTAAGAAGAGTGCTTGAATAATAATTTGAGATAGTATTCAGGAAATTTTCTCCTTCTTCTTCAATGACCATCCCCATTTAAGCTTCCTGGGTGGACTTGTCAGGAAAAAAGAAAAAAGAAAAAAGAAACAGAGAAAAAAATGACAGATGCTTAATTTTAGAATTCAAAAAGCACTCACCACCTATAAGAAAGAAAGTTTATGGGGAATGTAATCTGGAATAAAGGAGTTTTTTTGTTTTTGTTTTTTTATCCATACCCTAAATTACAAAAGACCGTAGGAACTCAAAGATGAATTAAGAGAGTAGATGTGACAGTGCAAATTTGGGGAATGGTGGGTGCGGTGTTTAATTTTCTAACCCCATCCTTGGGAATAATAACAAGAGGGAAACCTTTTTTACATTGGAGAGCACAGAACTGACTAGATCAGAACCTGGCATTTACTACCAGGATCTCTGGCTGAAATTCCTCCTCCCTGAGAGTTGATTAAAACCAATAGTGATCTTAGGTCAACGTGAATCCGTGCTGCTGGCTTGAAGTCTTCCACGGGCTCATAGAGGCCTGAAAGATCAGCCAAGTCTTCTGGGAGGGCCTATAGAGCCAAGTGAGGGTCAGTGGGTTCAGAGGAACCTGATAGTTGAGACAAGGAGAACCCAAGGCGTGGTTTGCTTGACCTTCATGACCTTGGATACATCAATGAATTTATAGTGGACGGGTTCTGATAACAAACACTTTTGCTGAGAAATTTGTCAGCACTGCTAAGTTTGGGAATGGAAATGGGTCTCACCAATTGACAGGAGGCATGCTTCATGGGATATCAAAACAGAACTGAGACAAACCAAGGCCAAAAAACAGAGTTCTCCCCACACATCCTAGTGCCTTGTGGAATTTAGCATGTCTGTAATGGTCAGATGGATGGCAAGGCAGGTCTGAAAGGTTTAAAACACCATCAACACACTGCTGATGCCCTCATTTGTGACACTATCATGTACTTTCTCCTGATTTCCAGACTTACGGATGCAGCTGCCTGCTCGACATCTCTGAGTCAATGCCTCATGTGAACTTCCAACTTGACATTTCCAAAACAGGAATATTTTTCAACTCTAATCAGAATTGGCTGCATAATTTGTAGGGCCCATTTCAAAAAGGAGGAAAAATGCCACTGAGGTAAAAACATAAAGGTTTTTCCTTTCTTCCACACACGTATACACTCGTGGCCTTTTCAAATTTGCTATTTAATGTTGTGGTCCTTCAAACACAGGAAGACAATCATGGGTGAGAGCAGAGCATTAAGGGGTAAGGGAGATGGCAGTTGCAAAATCTACAGGCCGTGCCAGAGCTGGGGACAAGATAGTCAGGCTAGGGATGGGCCACTGCCTTCCCCAAGGGTATTACAACCTTCGCTGGGTCATGTGAGTTACAGGGATGTGAGATGGCCTGGAGCAGCCATGGGATGGGCATGTGCTCTGGGTGGAAGTCTTCAGAGATCAATGGTTGGGTGGGGAGAGGAAAGCTGGGCAGGGCCTGGGATATCTGCTAAGAACCCATCGTTGGGAATTCAGGCATCAGCGGCATGTATAACCATGTATGCCCTGACGTTATAGTGTCTCACTGTATTTCACTTCCAAAACACAAAGACAAAATTATTAAAAATTTCAGATGGCAAACACAGAGCATTGTGCCCCAGGGTGGGGCCTGTTCAGGCAGGGAGAGCCGTGCACCTACACTGGCCTCCTACCAGTGGAGCTGGCCCTGACTCCACCCATCTCCTTTAAGTCAATAAATAACACTGTAACCTTCCAGTCATTCAGTCTTTATATCCAAGAATCATCCTTCATTGCTTCAAAATAAGACCACATCAATTAGATTAAGGAACAGTATCTAAAATATAAACTCTTTCCAGCCCCCTCTTGGAATATCACGATAGCTGCTTCACTGTTCTCCTGCTCTCATTCTTGCCCACCTGGAATCCGCCCTCCACAAAGCAGCCTGGTAATCTGAAAATACAGAGCAACTCACTTCACATTCCTTCTCAAAATCTTCCAATGACTTCACATCACACCTGAAAATAAAATCTTATCATAGCTTACAAGTACTTACAAGATTTGGGCTCTACCTATCTCTCATCTTACCTCATATCCCTTAAGTATTGAGATATGTTTTATACTTAATCTTCCATAACCTTAAAATGTTCTTTCCAGATTATTTTTTCCTCAGATGTCACTGCCTTATAGAGATGGTCTTTGCCTATCCTCCTGAAAGGTTGTACTGCACTTTTGATTAACTGGCTCTAAATTGAGTGTGTCCATGACCCCTTTCTCAGATTTGGTAATTTGCTAGAACAGTTCACAGAACTCAGAAAAACACTTCACTTGTGTTTGCTGGTTTAGCATAAGGATACAAATAAATAGCCAGATGAAGAAGTACACAGGGAGGTCCAGAAGAATCCCAAGCACAGGAGCTTCTATCTCTATGAAGCTGCGGTGTACCCCTTCATATGTGGATATTTTCATCAACCTGGATGCTCTCTGTCTTGCAGGGTGACAGGCGGGGATCTCTGGTCCCGCTTCCCACATAAGAACGCAGGACATGATGAGGCCAAAAAGGAACACCCACGGAGTCATAGATAGGGGAGTCATACCACTATATTCTTGCTGGCAGCTGGGCTGGAGACACAGGAAGCAGGCGCCACACGATCTGCAACCTGCCATCCGCTTTTCTGCCAACCAACCAACCCCACTTGCTAGCGGCAATCCGCGCTTGCTAGCTCAGCCACCATCTTTTGCTAGCCGCCATGTGCTGCTAGCGTAGCCATGGCAGTTATATTAGTGGCCAATGGCTCACTGGTTACAGCTGACGGCCAACTAGCTACAGATGATGGCCATCCAATCACAGCTGATGACCATCTACTACCCGAGTCAGCACCTTTCCACATGAGGCCAAGAGCCTGGAAACTGCACTCCTGGCTCTGTCCCCACACTTGGTCTTCCTGGGGACTAACCCTAGCCTGAAGCTACCTAGGGGCCCCACCCAAGGGACATGAACTCAAGTGTGACCTAAAGCTGCTCATGGTGAATAATAAATGACACCCCTGCTACTCAGGAAATCCCAAAGGTTTAAGAGTTCCTTGCCAGGAACTGGGGACAAAGAACAAATACATTTTTGAATTATACTACATCTACCTAAAATTAAAAAGTTGCCTTATTCTCTTTCTGGGTTTTATTTTTCCTCCTCATGTTTACCACAATGTTCTCACTAATAATTTGTTTGCATATTTATTTTCTGTATCCCAAGAAGAATACCTGCTCTAAGAAGTCAGAAGCTTTGGCTGTCTTGTCAACCCAGTGCCTAGAACAGGAGCACAGAATAAGCCCTCAGTAAATATTTGTTGAATAAAAGACTATATAAATATGACTGTGTATTTGTCGTGCAGAAGACCCTGCTCGCTGCGCCATTTGTCGTGCGCGGAGGCCTTCTCGCCACACCATCTTTCAGGCGGGGCAGCCTGCGGGGTCTCTGCTCCCGCTCCCCACACAAGAACGCAGGATATGGTGAGGCCGAAAAGGAACACCCACGGAGCCATAGGTAGGGGAGTCATACCACTATGGTCTCACTGGAGGCTGGGCCCACGGGACGCTGACCTGCCGTCCGCTTTTCCGCCAACCGACCGACCGATGACTCTCCTCCACTCTCTCGACTCTGTTCCTCTCTCCCGGCTCGCCTCTTCCGCTCTCCTTGGCTCTCCTCTTCTGCTCTCTTCGGCTCTGCTCGGCTTTGCTCGGCTCCTCGGCAATCCTCGGCAGTCCTCCGTAGTCGCAGCAGTTATACCAGCGGCCAATCGGCTAACCGGCCACAGCCGACGGCCAATCAGCCACAGCCCACGGCCATTCACCACCCAAGCCAGCACCCTTCCACGTGAGGCTGAGAGCCTGTAAACTACTTTCTGGGGCTCTGTCCCCACAGTATTTAACCTAAATTTATAGAATAAATCAAAATTTAACTGATTATACTCAGAAGTGACAAGATTGAATTTCTCATGTAAGGTAGAAGCAGGGCTTATAATTAGAAATTAAATTCAGTTACATGTTATATATTTGCCCACTTGACTTCACTATTTAATTTATAGCCACTTTGTCAACATCTCTATAAACTCTAACTTCTGCTTCAGGAACCGTGAATTAAACAATGCTTTACATACATGTAAGATACTGTATTAGTTTTCTTTTGCTGCTGTAACAAATCACCCAAAATTTATTGACTTTAAACAATACAAATTTGTTTTTTTATAATCTGGATGTCAGAAATCTGAAATGTGTCAGTGACTAAAATTAAGGTCTTGGCAGGAGGTTCATTCTGGAGGTTCGAGAGGAGAATCGGTTTCCTTGTTTTTTCTCTCTTCTAAAGGCTGTGTTCCTCGGCTTATGACCTCCTTCTCCATATATTCAAAGCCAGCAACGGCAGGTTGAGACTTTCTCACGTACCATTTCACTACCCTACTCTTGTGCTTTCCTTTTCCACTGTGAAAGAGTCATGTGATTAGATTGCGCCCACCTGGATAGCCAGGATAATCACCCCATCTCCAGGTCCTTAATTTTAACACATCTGCAAATTCCCTTTTACGTTATAAGGTAACATTTATAGGTTCTGGAGATTAAGACTTGGACATTTTGCGGCCCGACATTCAGCCTACCACAGCTAGTAATTAGTGTTAGTGCCTGATGAATCATTTTTATAGACTCATTTTTAAAAGCCTTAGTAAAGTTGTTGCTAAGTTAAATGACTACAGCTGTCAGGCAGCTAAATGAAACCCACCAGGTGTGGATCTTGGTACACAGGAGGTCATATGCCCCAGCTAAGGGTCTGCAATGTCTTAGCTCCAACCCAAAGTTGCCATTCAGAGATGTAAAGCCCAGATGATTGCGTCTTTCACTTTTTCAAGACAAATTTATATGTAGAACCCCTTAATTTTTGAAATGTTGGCAGGGAATTGCATGATGTTTTCATGCAGGCTCAAACAAAACATGTCTGTGAGCGGACTCTGACCCCTGAGCTCTTAGCATGCTGCCTGCCCTACTACGTGTGGCTAACAGGAGCCCTCCTTTGTCAGCCCCTCCAGCAAGCTCTTTACAGACGCTTGCTTATGCTGCCTAGTGGGTTAGGATCCAGGTAGTAGGAGCTGATGTATACCATTTTAACTCATCAACAACATCTTTTGTGGAATGATTTTGCTTCGAGTTAACACATACATTATTCCATGGAATGACTATGTATTGCTAACAGATATTTTATTAACACAATTTTGTCTTTATTTACTTACTAAAGAATATTTCATAATACCTATTTATTGAGCAAGTCCTCTATGGGGCACTAGGAGAATATGAGGGTAAATTAGACAGAATCCCTTGATTTAAGGAACCATTAAGGGTCAACACATTAAAATTTTGACAAAGACTATTGAACTTCAGTGAAAAAAAAAGTCACTTCTTTTGAGGAGAAACAAGTCTTCACTTGAAGACTTGAAATAAAGTATATTTAAGTTAGTCCTAAAGGACAGATAGGAAATACTCCATTCCTTTTCTTATAATTTTTTTTTTTTTCTGTGTGTAACTTTACAGTTGTCTCTAGGCTCTAGGTTTATGTGGATCTAGCTACATAATTATGTAGCTTATTAATGAGGGCAGTTTTTAAAAGATGTACTAACTAAGAAATGAATAACTGATTAAAGAAATTAATCTTAATCCAGTTTTCCTTATGCGGCTTCAGGAATGCCTAGAGAGATGGAAAATGTAGTGTATTGTCTTAGTATTTGAACCAAAAGTAAAAGTTAAAATAAGTGCTAGTGCAGTGAGAAAAGTTAACTGTGATGGGCAAACCAGCTGAACAAACAGGCTGGAAATTTGTTTTATGAAACTCACCTTACAGAATTTCACCCAATAAAACACATGGGCATGCAGTATTAATTTTTTCTGTGTCTATGTATCATCACAAAAGGCCCTTTTTAATCATATTCTGGGTGCACATTTGGTCCCATTTGAACACAATTTATGAACACTAACTTTCTTATTTGAATTCTACCTTTTGACAAAATGGGCAAGAATCCAAGCAAGGCAGCGTGGTTAACTGTTAGTCTAATACCCAGAGACCTGAATCTTAATGCAAAACAACTCAAATTCACCAGAACACAACTTACCATGAAATTGTATTCTTTTATTTGATGTGATTGTCCTCAGTATAATTCCATGTCGTTTTCAAACTTACCTAACAAGTAAATACTTTTGAGCACAACTCAAAGGAAATAGAAGTTATCTAACAGCAACAATAACACAAATCTCAGCCTTCATTTTACTCATAAAAAACTAATAAAGCAGGAGTCAGGAGAACCATGTTTTTAACCTGTCGCTTTGTCATTGTATAAGATTATCTCCAGAAGCCTGCAATCTTCCAGCTCAGACGTAGATGTGGTCAGAAATGAAGGACTACTGCACAACATGAATTAACCCATTGCAGCTCTGTCAGATAGACATTTAATTCTTTTCTCTTTTCTTCTTCCTATAACTTCCAAGATATTTGTGAATGGAATTAGACAAAACTCCTTTGTTTCATAGTCTACAAATTTTGCCCTTTTGAGGCAGTGATCAATAATACTATGTTATAATGCTATTTGAACAATTTAGTGTGTATCACTACCATTTTCAATACCATGACAGTTTTCCTCTGAAAGATTTTTGGATGTCAGCACTAAATACTGACTGAACAATGTTTGTGCTATTTGCTACTTGAAGTTTACTCTGCATTTTACCACACACAGGTATTCCTGAACCTTCTATCCCTTAAGTGTGTTGTTCTGGTAATCTTACTAGACCTGTCTATTTTTAAGACCACAAGAATTCAAATAAAGACATTTTAATTTTGCCTTTAACAACAAGTTGTATATTTTAAACAAATGAATTCATGAATTATTTGTTCTTATGGCATTTGCTGTTTTCAAAAATATAACGACAACTCTTTGATTGGTGTTTATCAGATCTCATCTCCCACATTAAAGTTGACCAAAGCCATCTGAGGATCACAGATCTGCTGCAGTGGCAGGATTCGGCCAATTTTCAACCTGTAGCTTGCAGACCGTTCCTTTGCACACCAGTGCAGACAATCTCTTTGAAGCTGGAATCCCTAGGGAGAAGGTTGAGAGGGTGCTGAGTTGCTTCAAATAGTATCGTATTTAACACCAGAAAAAAATCCATTGTGAAGGAGCTGGCAAACATTGGACTGCTGTGCTGAGATGCTTTTTCTGAGAGAGCAGAATTTTGATAAAAAGACAGAATAACAATGTACTGTATTGATTTAACGTGGAAGACAACAATGATTCTTGAATTTTCTTGTTTGTTTGTTTTCTTTTCTGGTCGATCCTTTACACTTGGGCACTGTTTTCCACTGTGAGCCTAGAGTTGGATTAAATCACATGGGAAGTTAGGTTCCCATATTAATGTCAGGTTATTTTTGAAAACATCAATTCAAATGATAGAAACTCATCAAACGTCTGCTTATAAATGCTCTGGGAGGCGTGGTCAGTCAACTTCCATTGTTTCCGGGTTCCAAGCCTCACTGCTTGTTGTTAGATACATGAGAAGTCCTGAATCTAACCTTGCACAGAGTTCAGGCATATCAGGTTTTAATTAAAAACAAAACAAAACAAAAACTTAGAAATGTTCCAATGCAAGACAACTCAAACATACACGCACTAATTTTTATAAAGTATAAGTAGATCATAAGTTGAAGCCTCAGAAAACTCAGTAATCAATTTAATATAAAATGACATCTAATTTATTTCGACCCATTTGTCTTGTTTGCTTTTTTTTATTCACTTTTTGTTTTAAAGAGATTTTCAAGGAAGTGCTTGTTAAAGGAATCTTTTGGCAGACTGTTCCCCCAAACTCTGGAAAGGAGTGGGAAGAAAACGGAGATGGCAGAAACTGAAGGATGCCTTTAAATTGACTGACACCACCTTCCCCATTATGATTACCTTGTAGACTGCCAAAGAACTAATGCACTTCAGACAGCTAATGTAATTAATTCAGAACCACAAACCTGAATCACAAATCTATATGTGGATTCAGCAGGAAAAAAAAAAATATGGTCCAGAGGAGAAAAAAATATATTTTTGCACAGCTACCTCTAATTTTAAACAGGGTATAAATTAAACATTCTTTGATAATAATATGCAATGACAGCATAATCATATGCTAACATTTAATCACCTTTTATATACAATATTACCCCGATTCTTCTTTAAAATTTTATGTTATATATTGCTGTACATTTTTCTTGCTGATTGATTCTCTTTATTACTACTGATTTTATTTATGCTGCTAATTTTTTTCCTACGCCTATATTTTAATGAGTAGTTTTGTTCAGCTAACGTCTACAGAATAAGAGAATTCAGACACCTGCCTAAATAAGATGCTTGAGATCACTGAGGAAAGAAATTGACATTTTACTTTACCCTCAGCATGGAGCCAGGGGCAAAGTTTGATCTGAAAACTTGCAAATTAACCAAAACTGTCACTCAGGAGTTATGGGCCTGAATGCTGCAAAATATGTTCTTTGAAGTCCTCATTTCAGCAAAATTATTAAAAACTTTATATCTAATTAAAATTGTAACTGCATTCCCATTTTTCAAAATCTCTATATCCTCAGGGCCAATTGGGATGAGTGAATTTGCACCCTCCTCTCTGCAGCATGCTGAACTGCTCCTACAGCAATATCAGGTCATTACCATCTCCCCAGCTGAGAGGGAGCAGCCATTATCAGGCAGCATTATTAATCTTCTTGTCTTATCAACTTGCAAATCACAAGCCATTGAGCCTTATGGCGTGGTTCTGGGTCCATAGTTATTCATTTTGTAGGTCTACCTAGCCTCTGAGTCTCCTTAATCACCTGAAGATTGTCAGTCTCTTACCTTGGCCTGCCCCTGTGGCCCTTCTCAGCTGCTGTGAAAAGTCCATGATGTTCTTGCTCTCTCAAAAAAAAAAAAAAAAAGAGTTTTTTATTTAAAAGAAAGAGAGAGAGTGCATGAAAGTGGGAGGGAGGGAAGGTGGGGGGAGAGAGAGAGAGGGAAAGAGAGAAAGACAGAGAGAGAGATAAATTTCATTAATGGATGTGAATTAACACCCCACTGCCAAGAGCTGACCCTTTCTCCTGACATGTACGTCTAAGTCATTCTTGTCACTCTTTCCCCCATTAATATTCTGAAAAAGACAGTGCATTGAAGAGAATAGAATACGATAGTTCCCTTAAACAGGCACTGTTGACCTTAGGTTGGGAATTTTTCTTTAATTTGCTTTTCTTAAATATAAAATATTAATCATATTGGAAAAGGCAAGCAGGGTTCCTTTACGTTTTTTCAATATATTCCATTTCTAATATTGCATTCATCAAATTAAGTCATTGAACATTTTGAAGTGCCAAAGGAAGATAGAAATGTAATGTCCAAGGGAAAGTAGATGAGACATGCTGAAGTACCCTTGTGACAACTCCTATTTCTGCCAGCCTCAGTGTACATGCCATAAACACTGCTCTTTGGGAACTTAAATGCCTCCTGATCATTTTACTATTATAACTTTTTAATTTCATGAAAGTATAGTACTCCAACATGATTTTCAGCTCTTAGCAAATTTCACTCACAGGATCTTTAGAACAAGTCAGATGTGAAGGTTGCTGTTATTAAATTAAAAATTTGAGTTTATGAGTTTTGGTTAATGCCTGCATTTGTAAGAGACACAACATAAACTACACCAGATATTTCACCTAGATTTTTTCAACTCAATTTGCATGTTCAAAATAATGCAGAAATATTTAACTTTGCCTTATCTGTCAGGCTGCTGTTAGCTATTGCTGGCACCTATGATGATAACATTATGACTTTGTAATTAAAATAAGTTTGCCGTGCAAAAATAATACTATATACCTTTAATCACCTGGAAAAAACCTTTGCCCTTCTATCATTTCAGAAAGAAGGTCATTTAAATGAGAAACTGTGATATGAATTTGGAAAGGGCTGCAGTGTACAGTGGATTAATGCACTAGCTTTTTCATCTCTGGAGGCCCACATTAAAAATGCGACGTAGGACACTTGTGAAATGAATTTGACAGTAATGATGAAACCCTGAGTGTGCATTAATACACACACACATCTTAAAACTTTAAAGCGTAGCTAATTAGATATCTGGCCCCTAAATAGCAAAGGTCTCTACTTTAGAATGAAAGTGTATTTATAGTTCTACCTGAGGATCTCGATATTTTCAAGAAGCCTGAAACCCCTGCAAATTATTTATGATTTGGGCTAAATTAGGGAGGAGGTAAATTCAAGTCCTTAAATAAAAGTATTTTTTGGTTTGTTGCCAGGAGAACATTTAAACCTGTAGCGAATTTTTATAAAAATATATTTGAGCCACACAGAGGATGCACCTGGAAGCAAGATCTCAATAGACTGAGATAAATGCTTCTGAGAATAACAATTTGCAGTTTCTTTTACACATTGAGATTAAGGAGGGAATGTAAGGAAAATTGTATGAAGGTGGGAGAAAGTAAGGGGGGGAATCAGATTTCAGGATAATTAAAAGTATGTGCTCTCTTGGGGGGTCTGAAAGGTGGTCAGGTATTGCAAGGAGGGGCCTGAAAGGGGAAATTGCAAAGGTGTGCTAACCTAGATGCACAGAAACAATGGGCAGCCTTGTTTAAGGCAAAGATAAGCCTTTTATAAAAGAAGTTTTATACCCACCAGGACCTGCCCAGTTAGGAATTTATGATCAGATTGCCCTGTCAGATTACTTTCCATTGAACTCCTTTGCTCATCCACAGTTTCCTCATTTTACTTGTCCTACATTGTGCAGGAAATATTAGTGCCGGTATTAACTTAGGCATAGCTTAGCTACGTGTAAAGTAATTTGCCAATACATTCAATTTAGTAAAATAGTTAATCAGGAAAATTCTTCTCCAATTCCACATTTTTTCTAAGGATCACGTAGTTTTATATAAATTAATTGGAAAATAAACACTGTATTTCATTTTGCCAGGTTAAACATAGCCTTTGGGAAAAGTAGAATGACCAAAATTTAGGGAAAAGCAAAAACAAACAAACGAAACCACAGAAATACTGTTTAATAATATGATTATGGGTAGGAGCTAGCTACCTTTAGATTATTGTTTGCAAATTATAGGACAAGTACCTCCTCATAAGTGTAACTCTGGTCTTCTCATTTTTGTAACACCGAATTTAAACTTCTGGTTAGTGCGATGTGCTACTTGCATACTCAGTTGCTCCTATGTGAATTTAATTTCTTATGTGGAAATATATTCAACTCCTGAATGATAACAGATAACATTATGATGCTGTCTTCTAAAGGCATTATGTTACCTTCCTTTTTTCCTCTCAGGCATGAATCAGGAACCATTCAATAAATATGTATTCAGTGTGTGGATGAAAAAGGGGCCACATACCAAACTTGACAAACTCCAGGGAGGCCAGCCTGGTGAGCCTTACAAACTTAGAGACTGAAAGGAACCAGATAGGATAGTCTGAACATAAAAAATCCTAACTAAATGCAGTCATGGCGGTAGTCTGGTCCTTGGCCTGTAGCTTCCTTGAAAAGGTCAGCCTTCACCTTAAGTGAGCCTTTCTATTGTCATTTTGCATCTAAGGTAATACATCTTTGAAATGTTAAAGTAATCTCCTTTTCCAGACTCTTGTGGACACAACCCACCACACCAGAGCAGGCGACACAGACCCCTCCCTCATTGTTATCTTGTTCCCCAAATACCACCTCTATGTGCTTGTCAATGTTAATTACTCACTAGCCTGTACCCACCAATGTAAAAGAAGTATGTTCGCTGTTTTACTTTTTATCCAATCCCAGAGATTTCCCCACTTTGCTTTCTGCCATCCCCTTAATCTACTACCAGTGGATTTCATGTAATCCTCATGTCTCCTCCTTTGATTATGTATAAAATAAGCTATAAAACTGCCATTCTTCAGAGTGTTTTCTCAATGCATTGAGATTTTGCTTCCTGGCAATTGTTGGCAGTTTGGCTCAAATAAAATTTCTCTACATGTTTGTACGTTTCTTATGTGGACAAGTGTATACATGTGTTAGACAGTGTCCTCAGTACATACATATCATAAAACAAAATGAAGACTTCCACCCTCATGCAGCTAACGTTCCAGTGAGAGGAGACAAACAGTACACAGCAAACATACGCGTAGGTGCTAAGTGCTAAGGTAAAGGACAAAATAGAATAAGGAAAGGCAATTGGGAATGTAAGAGTGTGGGATGGGAGTGGGGGAGGGGATGGTTTTTGTATTAAAATAAGAAAGTAAAAAGTGAGGAAGTCAGCCAAAGGGAAATCTGGAGTAAAAGGAAAAGCATTTCAGGCTAAGGAATCCATTGGAGGGTTTGAACAGAAAAGTAACATGATCTAAGTTATACTGTTAAAGGGTTAGTCAGGTTGCTGTGTTGAGAAGAGATTGCAGGTACGAGAGTAGTGACTAAAAGGGAACCAGCTGGCCTAAACTTTAGACAGTTTTCTACTAGACTGTAGGTAGAATACACTTTCCTTAGAGCATTTACTTTAGAAAACTTGCAATTGCAAATTCTTTCTCTGCCCCTTTGAGATGTAAATCTTTTTCCAGCCTCTTGCCAATTTTATAACCCTGGAATGTCTTTCTCAAGGACCTGAGAGCCATCTCTTTGAAATGTAATCATCAAGAAAGATTGTGTCCCCATCTCCCAGTCTCTGTGGGAGAGTGGGAGTTTAACTTCCGTAAGCACCAGTTAGCAAACACAGACGGCCTGATCACACTGACAGCCACCCCTTACCCCTCCACCAGCTCACTCTAGCGCTTAAAAAATCTCCCACCTATTGTTTCAACTGAGTTGAAGTTGAGTTCAATCTCTTCTCCCTATTTCAATATCTTGAATAAAGTCTTATTTATAATTTAAAATAATTGTCAAAAGCAAGGTTTTTTTTGTTTTTTTCTCCCCCAGGATTCAAGCAGGAAGCTCTCAGCTAGTGTTCACTCACAGGACTGGCCTGCAGGAGCGGGCTTGTGAGAGAGAAAAGCAGGCCTGGAAGCCTTGGGGCCTGGGCCACTGGAAGGAAGGCGTTTCCAGCAGCTGTGACAAGGAAGGCCAGGGACAAGGCCTGTCAGAGTATTTGTCTGAATAGTACGAATTCACCATGAGTCCTTGTACAACTAAAGGAAACCATTTAATTCTTCGTATCTTCTGAAACAGCAATTTCTCTTTACCTTCACATATTCATGCAAACCATTCTTACTGTTTTTTTCCTAAAGTAAGAAATGCAGTACTTTGAGTGACACAAAAATTGTTATTTTTACTAGATGTAATGACAGGAATAATTCTATTTAATTAAAAATGTACCAAATGTATCCCTCCAGTTTAAAGAATGATAAAATAAACAACTGTTCTCTCCTCATGCAGATTAAGAAATGAAAGCTTAGTCGTAACTACCCTCCTCAATCATATGTCCCTTCTTCCCCACAGAGGGGACCAACAGCCGGAATTGTGTGAACCTTTCTTTGCTTTATTTTCTAAGTCGTTTTGGCAATGTAGTATGATGCTGTGGTGTGCCACCCAAATCAAACTTTGAGGACAAAGGGATTCATTCTGCTTGCTGCCAGGACTGTCAGCTAATGACAGGTCATATCTGTGTCCCCTTCCAGGAAGTACTGGGCCAGGTGAGGGGAAAAAAAACAAAAACAAACAAACAAAAAAAACCCCAATAACTCTATGCCACAGATAGCATGCATAGGAAGGAGTCATGAAAGTGTTTATGGGACTGGGTCCTAAGGATACTGAATACTGAGGCGTAGAGCATAAAGTTGAATAAGGAAGAGTTTCTCAGTACAGGAGATTTATTTGTGGTATAGGAAATAACATCCTGGACAGGAACTCAGGAGAACGTGGCACTCTTAGAAGGTGTAATGACCTACTAAGTGCACTGGAAATGCCAGAGTGCTGTGGCAGGTGGTGGATGCCAACTGATCTACCCTGCTAGGAAAAAAAAGGATACTTTCCTCAAACTCCCATGACTTTTAAAATAAATATGCTTAACAGATACACAAAACAAGCAAATGTGTGGAAGAAGTTGCATGTCTGTCACAATTTTATAAAGGTCGACTCATATCTCTTTCTTTTCATACTAGCCACAGGCAAATTTTTCTGAGTCCAAACTAAAACATTTACCAGTCTAGTGGCATCCCAGAAGAAATCCATTCTGAGGTAAAAATCAGATCTCAGAAAATTCCTCCTGATTTATTCTTCAAATGCCCATTACTTGTAGTAAACTAATTTTATTTCAATTCTCAATGGAATAGAAACAAGTAGAAACCTTTATATTTAACCAAGAAATGTTGGTACATATATTTCTAACAGAGGGAATATTGAATGGAGAATATACTTACAAATTGCGTACCTCTGCTTTTTCTCATGCCCTTTAGAGCCAGTTGATATGTCAGAAAAAAAATATAATACTCTAAAACTGATGTTTTAAAAATATCTTAAAAAGAGAAACATTGAAGTTTTTGGATTCATGGGATTATAAATGTATTGTGAAGGAAATTATGTTAGTAGCTTACAGATACCATTCTTAACTATGCATGTATTGTTTCACTTGCCTTTCCCACACTATTTAAATAAGACTAGTATATAATATAGTTCTAAATAAGACTAGATAGAATATACAGCATAATTCTTAGATTTCTAGAAGAGGGCAAAGCCAATGCATATTGAGACTGTTTCCTATCTTTTAAATACATTTTCTAGAAAAAAATAGTTTTGAAAAATTTTAATTGTGTAGTTAGTGATTAACTTAGTGCTTATGCCTAGTATATTCATAATGTCACAGAACTGACAAAATCTATCTACACATACAAAAGAGGGTAATCTTTCATAGGTTTCCATTGCAGTGTTTTCCCAATATATATATGGCAACCGGGTCAATTTTTTTTTAGTTACTTTCCATGTTTGTTTAAAATTTTTCATTTGGTACATTAATTTTGAAATGGTAATGTCTAGTCTCCCGATTTTCTACTGATCGTATATCAAAATCCAATTCTACATTTATTATTAGCATTCACCATGTTTAATAAGGAAATATTATGGAGGAGTGATTAGAGTACAGGCAGTGGAAGTCTCGGTGAGAATGGAGACTGTGTATAGTGAATTCAGAGTGGAAAGCCTTATGCATAGAGAAGCATCATTGATAAGACGCTGTTCACTCATTTAACTTATTTATTCCACACCTGCTAGAAGGCTAGGTCTGGGGTTATAGTATGAGCTAAAGCAAGCATAGCCTTGGCTGTCATGTAGCTCACAGACTAATGGAGGGTCATTACTTGAATGATCAGAGACACAAATGCAAAATTACAAAGATAAGAGCTCTGAAGGACAAGAGCAGGATACTATTAAAGTGTATAACAAAGGAATCTGACCTAAACTGTGGGGTCAGGGAACTTTTCCATGAGGATGTGAAGCTTGAGCTAAGATACGAATGTTAAGTAGGAATCCACAACGGGAAACTTACTGGCGGGGAGAGGGGACCTTCCAAAAAGAGAAAAAAACACATGAAAAGACCCCGTGATGTACAGGACACTAATGGAAGGCTTTTCAAGTGTAGCACAGGTGGACAATAGGAGGACGTCTCAAGGTAAGGCTGAAGAGATGGCAGGAACTACAACACACAGGGCCTTGTGGACCACATGCAGGATCTGGTCCTTATCCTGAGACTCGTCAAGATTCTGACTACATCTTCTTGTGAAAAGTTAGCATGTAAGCCATGTTACTATAACCACAGAAAAACCCTAATCTGGTCCAAATAAGACTGAAGCTTTTCCTCTCTCATTTTCAATAGTCCAGAGAGCCATCGGTAACCCACGATGGGGACCCGCTCTGTCATACTCACCATATTGCTTCCTTGGATCCTCCAGATTCCTTCTTCCAGTGAGTAGGAGGCAAGAAGGTCAAGTTGAGGGCAAAGGCCTTTGTCTAATAAGATGTACGCAGAGCTTCCAACCTATGCTATTGGCCTGAACTAAGTCACATGGGTAAAACATCAATTTTCCTTTTCCAACTGGTTAATGGCTATTTTACAGGCATTTATCTAAATACAACTAGGAGCAGGGAGGCTATCATAAGAATTTTTAACATGTTCTGAAGCACAGCTTTAAAATGGGAACATAAATGTGAGTTAATCAGAAGACATAGCGACAGTCAGGTGTTGACAAGCCCCAATAATTTGCAGTACCTGTTCTGAAGCAAATCTTCACTGTCCAGCGTGAGTTGACTAAGGTTCAGGTAGCACCTCTTACACACAACTTAGAAGAAGTGTGCATCTAAAACTGACATATTGATGAAGCCTTGACATAGAGACAGTTATCAATAAGACAGCTTCCAAACAGGATTTGGGATGGAACCAGAGGAACAGTTCACATTTCTTACTAGTTTAACTGAAAAATATCTTGGTTCCAGTGAAAGCAGATTTGAGAGAAAAGATAATGAATTATATTCACTCACTAAATTTAACAAAAATTCCCTAAGTCCCAGGGCTGAGTTACTGGAAATGAAAAAATGAAAAAGACACAATCTCTTGAAAGATAGTAGTATAAATAACTGTGATGATGCGTAATTATAATAATCTATATTCATGATTTAGTGGCTATACAAAATAAAGAATAGTAAACTGCAGTAAAGAGGGTAATTTATATTGCAAGGAAGAGAATATGGTTAATTTGAGTCACAAAATACGAATTCCAGTTTGTCCAACAGACAAAGAGAAAGCATGTCATCCAGAGGGAATTATATGTGTTAAGTTGGAAATATTAGAGGTATGAAATATTATTTATTTGTTCATTTGGTAAATACTTATTGCATGTCTACTATGGACTAGAAATTCTTAGTTCTCTGGAGTTATAATATGAGTAATATGATAAATCTATCTTCACGGAGCTAATTATATAGTGGGGGAAACAGAATAAGCAAATACTCTAATAAAGTGGTATGTCAGATGGAGCAGTGCTATGGAGCAAAGGGAAACATGACTAGCAGACGGTACTGCATGCTGCAGTAGGAGGAGCAAATTATAGAATTTTTAAGTAAGGTATTTGAATGGAGTAAGTATGAGTGATAAGGTGAAACTTGACTAGATACCTGAAGAAAGGGAGAAAACATGCCAGAAATTACAGTGTGTGTGTGAGCGCGTGTGTGTGTTGCTGGGGTTCCTAGGAAGGGATAACAGAAAGTGCAGTCTCTGAGGCAGGAATTGTTTCTGTTACATTCAAAGAATGACAGTGTCACTGAAGTGAATGCACAAAGATGACAATGGAAATAATGAGTAAAGAAGTCCAGCAAGAGTCATATCATGTAAGGCCTTCTCAGTTATTGTGCAAACTTTTTCATTTATTCTGAGTGAAATGAGAAGCTGGTGTGCTGTAGATTAGTTTAGGATTGAAAAGGATCTTCCTGGCTTCTATGGGGAGACTATATGGCAGAAAGACAAGGGTGTAAGCAAAGAATCCAGTTAGGAGGCTACAAGGACAATACAGTATGGCCTGTTTGATAAACTACACACTGGAATGCATGAAAAGAAGTGATGGGAGATAAGCTTGGAAAGATAGGTCCAGGCCAAATAATGACAGCTCTTTCATGCCGTGTAAAATATTCAGATTTTGTCTTGTACTATTCATGGATTTTAAAAAAGGAAATACTTTGATCAGCTGGCACCACACACAAATTCAAGTTCTGGACTATCACTCATGCTCTCAGTATCTGTTTCTCTCTTTGTGTGAACCTCGTTTTCACATATCTAATTTCTTCATTCACCAAGAAACAGCTCACCATAGAAACTGTCCTTATATCTCACACTTTTAAAATTAGAGCAACTGCTCTGCAGTCTTCCAAATTAAAAAGAAGCCAAGGGGCAAGGTCTTCTAATGGCTTCTCTACTAAAAGCACATGTTAGGAGTTCTGCTTCTTCTTAGGATGTAGTAAGCTAGAAGGAATGTCACGTCTATCCCCAACAATGAGGAAAAGCTAGATAAACTACAAAGTATAACTTATTTTAACCCATTGGAGAACTAAATGACAGGGAAAATGCATAGCCTGTAACCCAAGGAGGAATACACTCTTTTAAGAAGAGAGGGTCTCATTTTTATCAGAATACGGGAGGAACTATGCTGGTTGCCCTCAAGTTGTTAAGAAGAAATCAGCTACACTGCTCACACATTTCTAGAGGCTGAGTGTAGGCTAGAATGACAACATGAAACCCCTGGGAGCCTCAGACACAAGGGCATGTTGCACACACCCTAACAGGCTCTTTTCCATGACATCTACCAGGTGCTCGTGGGAAAGCCTGGGAGAGGGCATGAGACCAGAGGAAGTCCCTCAGTTCTACAGCCAATGGGAAAGGTCCATCTGCTGCTGCTGGAAAAGAACAAAATCCTACTCCTCACCCAGAAACTTCTCTTAAACATAATGAAAGAGTTCAGCCAGAGAGAAAAGAGGAATGGGGGACGGTGTGGGGGTTTGAAGAAGGAGAAGGAGGAGAAGGGAAAGTAGAGAAGAGAAAGATCAGAGCAGAAAATCCTTGAAAACACAATGGCTAGGAATTTTCCCCAAATAATGAAAGACATCAAGCCACATACCTGAAGAGCTTGAGCACCACTAGTAGGAGTGATATGGTCACACACATACACACACACACAAACACCCACGCACACACACACACACACACACACACACACACACCTACTAAGGCACATCATATTTAAACTGCTAAAAACAAGAGAAAAAATGAAACTTATGCAGGCTGATAGTAAAAATGACACAACATATAGAGAAAGAGAATAATTACCCCAGACTTCTTATTAAAAAATGGCAAGCAGAAAGAACAATGGAGTGATAGTTTTTAGTGATAATTTCCTGAAAGAGTAAAAGGTCAACCTAGAATCCAATATTTAGTGAAAATCTCTTTCAAAATAAAAGGCAAATAAAAAACCAAATGTCAGAGACTGTCATATGGTATTAAAAAGCAAGATCTAGCTATTTGCTGTTCTACAAAATACAGTTTAGTTTCAGACACTATTTGTTGACCTATTTGGTTGAAAATAGAAGGATGGGAAAATATATACTATGCAAACAATAACTGTAAGAGATCTGGAGCAGCCATGCTAATATCAGATATAATATCAGACTTTAATACAAGGAATATTTATTTCTAGAGATAAAATAATGAGTGTTTCTTATGATAAAAAGTAAATACGTCAAGGAGACATAACAATCATAAATGTATATACAGCTTATAAAAGAGCGATAAAATGCATGAAACAAAAACTTATGTAATTTAAAGGACAAATAAATAATTCCATGATTCTAGTTGGTGATTTTAATATCAGGAATTGATAACATGAATAAATAGAAAATTAGTAAGAATATAGAAGGATTAAACAACATTATCACCAACTTTATAGTACAAACACTTCACATCATGGTCCATAAAATTAAAACATATATACACTTTGGATTTCATCAAAATTTAAAATCTTTGCCTTCAAAGACAGTCACTAATAAAAGAAAAAAACAAGCCACCAATTGAGAGGAAATATTTACAAATCACATATATGTGATAAGTACTTGTATCTAGGGTGTATGAAGAATTTTTTGATTTAATAAAAAAAGACAAACAACCCAATAAAAAATAGCAAAAGATATGAATAGACACCAAAATGATATTTAAATGGGGAACAGGTTAATACAAAGAAGTTCAACATCACTATTCAATAGGCAAACGTAAATTAAATGATGATAACACTGCATACCCACTGACATGGCTGTCATAAAAAAGACAGACAATATTAAGTGTCACAGAAGTTACAGAGAACCTGGAAACCTCATACATTGTTGGTGGGAAAGTAAGATGGTACAGAACTTTGGAAATAGTTTGACGATTTCTTACAAACTTAAACATGTACTTATTATGATAATCCCACTCCTAGGTATTTACTCCCCAAAAGTAAAAACATGTCCACACAAAGACTTGTATGTACAGGTTCACAGTAGCTTTATTCTTATAAACTGGAAGCAATCAAAATTAACATCAATTGATGAATGACTAAGCAAATTGTGATCTATCCATATGAGAGCATACTACTCAGCAAGGAAAGGGAACCAACTACTGATAGATGCAGGAACATAGATAATCCTGAATAATATCGTGCTGAACTTGGAAAAAGTCCAAATTAAATGACTATATATTTGTATGATTACATTTATACAAAATTTCTTAGAAACGGCAAAGTTATAGAAGCAGAATGAAGATTACTGTGTTTATTGGTAATCGTGGTATGGGAGTGGGACTGACTGCAGTTGGTGACGTGAAGGAATGTTTTGGGCAATTGTAGTATTCTAAAACCAGATTGTGGTTATGGCTGATGACTACAAATGTACTAACATTTATTGAACTGTACATTTAAGATGGATTTTATAGTACATTAATTATATCTCAAGAAAGCTATTAAAGAAAAAAAAAGAAAATTCTGTCAGTGAATAATCATCCAATTCTATTAGGTTGGTGCAAAAGTAATTGCGGTTTTTGCAATTATTTTAAATCTTTTAAACTGCAATTACGTTTGCACCAACCTAATACCTAATGTCATTTTCTTGTCTTTCCTCTTAGATACATTTCTGTGTTAGAGAGTGATGTGGAAGGGGTCAACCATCTCTCTTTCTCTCTACATCTTTCCCTTTTTTTATTTTTTAAAGCAAAAGAGCAGATCACAATAAAATAAGCTTCAAATATGGACTGATCCAAGTATTAAATTGGGATTGTGCGATCTTTGATCAGTATATATTCAGCCACCTTTCTACAACCTCCATATCCATATTTCTTAATACTGAACAAGTAATGGTGATCTTGAGAAGATGAGCTATTGTCAACCATCAATGAGAAAGTCATATGAAGTTAAAAATAGTTGCTCTTAACCAAAATAAGAAAACATACTCAGGTTTTTCAACAATATATGCCCACATATACCTATAACGTGAGTAGAAATCAAATAGGTTTATGAGTACAAGTCACATTTAGTAACATATTCAATTAATTCTGTTAGTTGTTATGGCTATTTGTCCAGATATTTAAGACTTAAGAGTATGTGTATTCAGAATGATTCCAAGACTGGCTAAAATTTTATCATGTAAAAAAAAGTTTCTATTGTGTGCTTATTGTATTTACTTTTATACAAGTGAAAGTGTGCACACGTGTGAAAATATGAGATGAAATTGATAATCAAAATGTAATTCAGTTAGGATAGACAGCAGGTTTATGTAGGGGAATAATAAAAGAGTACACTACAAAAGTTTTGGAGTCAGGCAATGGAAAGCTTTGAATCCTATGGTTTGATGTATGAGATATATATAGCCTATTTTTAATATGGGATTTATAAAATGAAAGCAGTATTTTATGACAAATACTGCTGTTGTACAAGAGAACTGAAGTGGGTGGAAAATGGAAGGATGAAGCATGAGGATATTATTTTTATTACACTAAACCAAGCCTGGAGTCGTAACTAGGAAAGTGGCATTGGTGATGAAAAAGAACTTTAAACACAGTTATCAGTTTTTGTGAGTTTCTTATGTTACAGGCATTGTGTTAAAGTTGTACATTCATTATTCTCTTTTATTTTCTCAGAAGTCCCATTAAAAAAACAATAAGCCTAGGACACTGTGTTGATTTGGAATCTGTGGCTTAGATAAGTGAAAAATTTCCTCAAAGTTCTTTAGTTGGAAAATGGTAGAATAGAGGAACAAACTGAAGGCTTTCTTCCTAATACCCAGAACAAGAACAAGAATTAATTATGTATGTTGGACTGAGAAAACCCACTTTAGACATTCTAGTAAGAATGGTTTGTTGGCTCTAAAATTTAGTTGCTAATTGGGAAATCAGGAGAAGCTTCACAGAAACCAGCAGAGCTAAGGAGCAGGGGAAGAAGTCTGAGGTGCTCTTTTTTTTTTTTTTTTTGAGGAGGGCGCAGCTCACAGTGGCCTAGCAGTGATCGAACCGGCAACGTTGGGTTTGTCAGCACCACACTCTAACCAACTGAGCTAACCCGCCACCCCTGAGGTGCTCTTTAACCATTTTAAACACTGACACCAGTTTTGTTTGGCAGGAGTATAGCATGTAGTCAAGGTAACTGTGAAACCCATCTCATATTAATTGAATATTTCCACTGATTTTTGTACGTAATGCACAAAATTATACGAAGATGGATCAAATACCTAGAAATGATTTGCTAACATGGAGGTATGGACCAGGTTTTAGTTTTCATCACATCATAATAAAGGTTTTAATTACTGAGGACATTATGTTGAGATGAACCTTGCAAACAGGATTGAGATCCCAAAGCACTGAACCATTCAGTTTCCTTTCAGCCAGGTTAGAATCTTGAACTGGCATTAGATAGGCTGTAAACCTTGATGGGATTTAAAATTTGTCAACATTTGGCACAGCATTAATTGAAACAAAGCAAACCAATGATAATTATTCATCAAGAATTATCTGAAATATTAAATATTAAAATATTCTCTTATAATTAAACTAATGGGAAGGTCTATGTGACAAAAGAATACTTTATAAATTAAAATTACACCAATACATTTTACTTCTTAAAAGTGATTTTTCTATCAATAATAAGTATGTGGTGTTTAAGGCATTACTGATTAATTCTCAGTTTCATGGATTTAGAGGCATGTAGAATATGTACACCCCAGGAACTCATCAATCAGCTTAGTCACATGATCAGGAGACTCTCATTTAATTAATAACCCCACTCCATATTCATATATAGTCTTTTATAAATCTGATATCTTTAAATTTGGCAGACATGCTTTATCTGCAACAAAGAAAACAATCAAAATCAAGAATGAAATCGAATGCGTGATGCTTTAACATAGGATATCAAAGACATCCACCACTTTTTTTTTCCAGCAAAAGGGAAATGTGATTATCAAGCTTAAGTGTGCTGTATATTAAATGAAAATTCTGATCATAAAGAAAGGTACTATCTACTCAAAAGTATAATTTCTGTACTTTGAAAATCATCTCAGCAAGAATTATCTTCCCCTATCAAATTGTAGCACTTGTCAAAATCAACTGTAAAGCATCTCAAGTGCTCTTCTGAATCAATAAAACAGATGTATAGCGATGCGAGGTTGCCCGGAGAAGGAAACAACAGTGAACCAGATGCCCATCAGTGCCCTTAATCTCTTGAACCCACACTTAACACAGTAGACAAGGCAGGTCTTTGGGACGCTACTCATAAGGGGGGAATACAAGGCTGATTCTTAATAATATGTAAAAATATGTAAAAATTATTTTCTTCCTCCTTCACTGCTAGACTTTTATCCTTTCGTTATATTTCTAAATAGACCATAGACATGTACCATGGCATTTTTAATTTGGTCTACTGGTAATTATAAGAAATTTTGTTATGATGCAATTTGAGAAATTAGAGGGTAAGCTTGTAGAAGACAAAAAAGGGACTGACTTTTTTTTTACCACAGGAAAATTTTTGCTTTAGCCAAATTATTTCCCTACCTTACTGATCAGCATCTCTTCCTTTTAGCTTAACTGTAGATTATAGCACTAAGGACCAGAAACTCTGGAGTCAGACCTGTGAGGCTTCAATCTCACTCCTGTATTCATTTTTTTTTTTTAACTAAAGTTTATTGGGGTGACAATGGTTAGCAAAGTTACACAGGTTTCAAGTGTACAATTCTGTAATACATCATCTATATATCACATTGTTTTCTCATCACCCAGAGTCAGTTCTCCTTCCATCACCATGTATTTGATCCTGTTTACCCTCTTCTACCACCCCCGCCCCTTACCCTCTGGTAACCACTAAACTGTTGTCTGTGTCTATGAGTTTTTGTTTCTTTATTTGTTTGTCTTGTTCCTTTGTTGCTTTCAGTTTTGTATCGATTTAGTATATAAACACAATGGAATACTATTCTGCCATAAGAAAAGATGAAATAGTGCCATTTGCGACAAGGATGGATCTTGAGATTATTACGCTAAGCGAAATAAGTCAGACAGAAAAAGTCGAAAACCATATGATTTCACTAATATGTGGGTTACAAAACTGAAAGCCCTGTATTCTGTTATATGAGCTGGGGCAAGTTAGTTAACTTCTTTATGCCTTCAATGTAAAATGGAGATAGCAACAGTACCTACCTCATGGTGTTCCATGAGATGCCGCTGGGTAAGGTACTGAAAATATTGCCTGGTACATAGCACACAACTGTGGTTCTATGGTTCTTAGATTTTTATCTCTTGTTGTTGATTTCATTAATATTCAGATTCTGTGGTTATCTCTTTGTCAGTTGTCAGTGACCAAATAATACATAATAATTGTTCCTGCGTACTATAAGGAACCACTACAAACCTGAGTCTTAGAGATTATTTAAAATTTACACACATAGTTTAATAGTTAAGAATGGGAATGATCTCATTAGGCTAGCTAAATCTAGACACTCACTTAAAAAAAAAAGTTGTCCAAGTATAAGACAAATATTTTTGGTTGATATGCACATAAGTCATATGGCTGATGTTATGATTTTTGTGGTCCCATCATATGCACATGTAGCTTATATGTTGACATTAGAAAGTAACCACTATGCAAGGCATATTATTATGAGACCAGTATGTAGTAGAATGAGAGGAGAAGGCTTTCTTGGGGCCACAACAGATAATATCAACTTTGAAAGACGGCAATAGTAGCCGGATTCCTCCTGTCTTCCATTACCTTTCTCTGAGGATTTTAGTAGGAGAGGACGACACAGGAGCTTCAGCCTATGGTGGCACTGCTCAGAAAATAATTTTTGAAAAATCTCAGAAGTGAGGAAGAAAACACAAGACATCATATGAGGAACCACATCAATAGCCATTAATATTATATATGACTTTTTTCTCTTTGCATTACACAATCCTAATCAATATTTGAGATCCGAATACATATTTACTTTTTTGTAATTTCTTTCCCAATTCCTAGGGACAGATCTATTTGTTCCTTCTGTAGTGTTTCCATAGTGCTTTGTGATGGTTCTATCATTTAAATTGCATTGCAATTTATCACGTCTCTTGCTTCATAAGATGATTAGCTTCTCCTGGAAAACAGTTATTATTACTAATATTTAGCACAAGGCCTGGTACACATTAGGCACTCAATCAATTTATACTGTATGAATAAATGATCATGTTTCCTGATTGTCTTACTATTCCCACTATGGAGTATCTCTAATAAACTATGTTATAGACTGAAAGTTGTGTCCCCCAAAAATTCATATGTTGAAGTCCAAACTCTAAGTGTGGTTGTATTTGGAGTAAGGAAGTAATCAAGATTAAATCAGGATAAGGCTCTGATTCAATAGGATTAGCGTCCTCATGAAAAGAGACACCAGAGCACACTCATGGTCTCTCTCTCTCCCTCTGCCCTTCTGAAGTCACAAGCATGTAGGAAAGATCATTGTGAGAATACAGTGGGAAGGTGGACATCTGCAATCCAGAGGGAGAGGTCTCACCAGACTCTAATCCTTGATCTTAGACTTCTAGTCTCCAGAACTATGAGAAAAGAAATTTCTGTTTTTTAAGCAATCCAGTCTGTGGTATTTTGTTATGGCAGCCCAAGCAGATTAATACAAACTACTACATGTTACCTTGTTTACTTTTATAGTAATTATCCAAGTCTTCTCTCTGACAAGCATCTCGAGACTAGTTCCTTGTTTATTTCAGCACTAAAGCTGGCCGATGACTTGCTGAATAAATAGTCATTGAATAAATAGATGAATGGATGAAACTTCTTTATTAATGGAACTTATGTGACTACTGCTAAAACAATTCACTGAAATATAGAACTGAATTAACCACATTTAACAGAAATCTTAGATACCATTAAGTTTATCAGGAACACGTAAAAATAAAAAAAGAAGACAGTAAAACCTGAGAGCAAATGATGTAAACAGATATACCACAAAGATATAAATACATATAAACAGCGAGTCTAATAAATCACTTGATTTCAGCACAAATAAATCCAAATTATAATAAGATACTTTTTTAATAAGTTAGCAATTTTAAAAGAACATTAATACTCAACATTTTCTGAGAAATTAAAATTTTCTATAAGTTTTAGAAAATAATCTAGCAATATACATTTAGATGCTTAGTTATTTACACCAGTTTGCCTAGCATTTCCAATTCTAGATTCTATCCTAAGAAAATAATCATTTTTTTATAAAATCATCTTAAAAGCAGAACATATTTTGTGTGTAAACATTTACTTTTCTATGAATATATGTAATTTTAGAAAAGAGCACCACAAAGCCTTGTGCTTAAAATGTGCATATGTCCCTCATTTTAACACAGAAATCAAGGTGATTTGAACTGGTTGCATTCTACAGTAGCCACTTGCTGCAGAAGATACTAGATCATCTTTTCTGTACCATATAGAGGGTGAGCTGATGCTTGCTGCCCTCTCTGTAGTCAAACTCATGCCTCCAGGACAAAAGCTCCCAATTTCTAAGGATATATATAAGTTGAAGCCCCTAAGACCTTTCTCACCATATTCCACTCCGGTGGCAGCATGGGTGGGCCTGGGAACAAATGCAGCTCAGCCAGGGCTAACAAGGCCAATCACCCTTCTCGCTATCATCTTTACTTTCTAAGAGTATTTCTTTTGGCGTATAATGATCACTTAAAGCAATGACATTCTTTGCCTTTCCCTTAGATATGGGATGGGGTGAAAAATATTCTAGAATGCCACACTTTCTGCCAACTTTCCTCTTCAACAAAATTATGCCTTTCTTTCGTAGTCTGGAACGGTGTAGATGACAGCAGAAAGACCAATTTGATTGCCTCTTAGAAAATTCAAGAATGGGATGTCTGACAGCTTTTTGGCTGTTCTGTTTAGAATATGGAAATACTTACTACTTGTTGTCCTCTGTATGGGGCTTTAGCCAAAATTCCAAGACACAGGAAAGGTCCCATTCAATATATTATGACACATTGTCTATGAAAGTTTCAGAGAAGCACAAAAAAGAAAATTAAAATCACCTGTCCTTTCTACGCTGCTTACGTTTTTGTGTCAATACCGATTACCCTTCTTAGCTACTCATAAAATGTATGTAAATATATATGGCCAGAATAATATTTTATAGGCTTTTTGAATCCTTGCTTTTCTACTTAAGTATATCCAAATATAATTCATTGTTCTCATAAAAGATAATTTTCAGTGGTGCATAGTTTTATATTAGTTTATAAAATTTGCAATCACAAGAACACACAGATTGTTTCTAGCATTTCCTTCTATATGTAATGCTTTAATGAACATCTTTGCTCATCAATTAATTCATCAAATATATTTTGAATGCCACTATGTGCCAGGCATACATCTGGGATATATGCCCAGAACATATCAGGGAAAAAGACAAGTGTTGTACGATCTTGTGAGAACAAAGGGGCGACAGGAAACTTGCAGCTGATGTATATGTGATGATTGTTTCATGAGTGTGTATGCACATCACAACTTAACAAATTGACACTTTTAATATGTGTGATTTATTATATTTCACTTACATCTCTATAGAGCTGTTAAATAAAAAGCAAAAAAAATTAACAGGAGAAGACAATTTTCTTAGGTATATTTAAACATTATGAGCATTGACAAGTCAAAGTGCAAGGTGACATGGGATCCTATTAAAGGATACTCTCACTTGGTTTTGGAGAGGATATCAGAGAATACTTGAGCTGAGAATCAGCATGGATGAGAATTAGTTAGGCAATAAGTGACCAAAACAAAGGTGGTGGAGAAAGAATTCCAGACAAAAGAGAGAGAAAAATTCTATGACCCTGGACTGTGATAGGAAACCATGAAAATTTCAATGAGCCTAGAGAAGGGGACCAGGAAGTGATTAGAGGGAAAGGGATGGAATAGTGAGAAATGAAGTTAGAGAATGAGGCAGAGACCAAAATCTAAAGGAAAGATTTCTTGAATCATATTCTAAGGGCAGAGTGCTAAACAAGTGAGTAATAACACATTATGTGTGGGTATGTATGTGTCTGTGTGTTTAAATATTACCATGGCTATTATGTGGACATCGGCTTGTTTGTGTGGGAATTGAATTTGGTTAATGCGGTCACATTGCACAGTATGCCCTAAGACTACTGTATTCGTTTTGTCATGTCCAGATTGTGACTGGAACTAGAATAGGGTCACCGACAGGGGCCACAATAGGCATTTTAGAGGTGGACTGGACCAGGCTTAGTGCTTGATTGTATATTGTAGGGGAGGAAAGGAGGTAAGTCTGTGTGACTCCCAGGTTTTAGGTTAGAAACACACATAGATAGTCGGTGGATACATTTTCCTGAGATTGTTAACACTGAAAATAAAGCAAACTTAAGGGAAAGAAATTAGGTTAGCTGTGCACACATTAAATTGGAGATGTCTGTGTGATAGATAATCAGTAGAGTGCTCAAATACGCATGTATGCATACTTATACTCGGAACCAAGCAGAGACAGGAGGGAGCTTTTGATTTCAAGAGAAGAGTAGATATGACTGCTCAGTGAGGGAGAATGGTGTGGTTTCAGACTGAATGTTGAGAAACTCTGACATTTACTCTTCTGATAGAAAGGAAGGAGTAAGCAAGGAATCTGAGAAAAATGAGCCAAAGATCTAGTAAGAAAACCAGTGTATCTAAGGAGCTCAGAGGTTGTTACTGAAAAGTCGAATATGAGGAAGACTGGAAATTGTCCAGTATGATGTAGTGCATGGATCTGGATTACTTTCTTATTACTGCTGTAATAAATTACCACCAATGTGGTAGCTTAAAGTTAACACAAATTTATTCTCTTACACTCCTGGAGACCAGAGTCAAAAATCAGTCTCACTGGGTTACAGTGAAGGTGTAGGTGGGTTTGGCTGCCCCTGCAAGTCATGGGGGAGAACCCATTTCCGTGCCTTCCCAGCATCTACAGACAATTTACAGTCCTTGGCTCATGACACTCTCAGGTCACTCCAACTTCTTGCTTATGTCATTCTATCTCCTTCTGCTCTGTGGCCATATTTTCTCCCACTTCCTTTCTCTTATCAGGAAGCTTGTGATGACATCACTTGGCCCACCTGGCTAATCTAGGGCACTCCTAATCTTCAAATAGTTTATTGAATCACATGTGCAAAATTCCTTTTGCCACCTGAGGTAACATATTCACAGACGCCTGGGATTGGGACATGAACATATTAGGGGCAGTGGTATTATTCAATTTATCACAGAGATTATTGTAGGGATACTAAATAATGAATTTCAATTTAAAGAGGATCGAGGAGTGAGAAGTGAGAACAATGGAGAAAGCAGGTATAAATAATTTTGTAATACTTCTGTGGTAAGTGGGGAAGAGAGACAGAAACTGGAATGCAGACGGAAAATAGGTCAGTGGAAGGATTTTGATTATAGTGGGAAATATTGAACATGTTTAAATGCTGATGGTAAAAGTCTAAAGGGCAGCAGAGGGTGACAACAGAGGACTGAGAGGAGATAACAAGTGCTCATGTTTTCTGAGAACGAACGTCAAGCAGCTGTGGTGAAGAGCCAGAAAGGACTGAACATCTCCATTGACTTAGAAACATTTCTGAAAAGGTTTTAGGATGAATACTATAACTGTGGAAGTCCACTTCTTTCCTTTTTTCCCTAATTTAGTCTTGATTAATTTTTAAAAGACATTACACAGCTATTTCTTTATTTCTGAATTATTTTTTCTTAAATTTATTACAGTTTTCTTTTCCTATCTTTCTCTTAAAGAAAATATTAAAAATCCCATACTATGTTCCTTACAAATTTAAAATCAACAACACATTTGCTGCGGAAGAAAGCTGTAGTTTTGTGGATCTACATGATTGCTTTTCTTCATATTTTGAATTTCAATATTTTTTTCTAACTTTGCATTGGTTTGAATTTTCTGTCAGACTTTACTAAACTGTACTATAAAGTGAACTATACTGAAAGTATTATTGTTCCCAAAGGTTTTCCCTCAACTTTTCACATCGCTGTTTCTTTCTCCCTCTCTTCCCATTGTCATTTCTGTGCGTCTTGAATACAACATATCACGGCTTCCACTGGGAGCTTCCAGGTAGAGCATTTCCAAGTTTGCTATAATTGGTGGCTGCTATGCCTGCTCACTGACATTATGTAAATCATGGCGGGATCAAGACCCCAGAGATATGTGTGTGCAAGTGTCTATGAATGGATGTGTGTGTGAAAGTGTGTGAGTGAATGTGTGTGAATAATCTCTCTGTGTATGTTGATGTGGAGAGGATAACTGAGAGACCTTAGTAACGATTTTCAAATCAGGATCATCCTTACCAGGTTTAGTGTAGTGATACATTTTTCATAGTTTGTAATACAATTTTACACATTTATTGGGCTTTCATTGTTTAAAAGACACAGTACTAGCAGTAGTTAAGGAAAACAGTTCTGTTCTAGAGAAGTAAAACATCTATTGGGAGAATGGTAGGGAAAAGAAGGGGGGAAGCTGGGTAACTAGAAATGTAAGGAAATGTGATAGTGGCTGAGGGCCCTGTTAGATTGGGTGGTCTGGCACAGCTCTCTGAGGAGGTTGCTTTTTCAGCTAAGCCCTAAATAGCCAACAAGGATGCTGAACCGAAGGTTTTATGTCATTGAGAATATTAGACAATATTATGGAGTTCCAGAGGAGATAGCAATCTAATTTGGCATGGGGATCCAGAAAGTTCTCAGATAACATAAGAAAGGTGGGACACAGGCAGGAAGGTATGGAAGATGGAGGGATAAATGAAGCTGATGGTGCCTGTTTAGAGGAACAAAGGGGCATACCCAGAAAACAGGAAGTAGAATTTTGTGAAATAAAGTGGAAAAGGTGTTTGAGACAAACTTGTGTAGGATCTTAAATGGTTTTGTGGAGAATCTGTATTTAAAAGTTCACAGTACAGCAGCATTATAAGTGAAAAACAAAAAGAATAACAGAATTCAAATTATAATAATGAGAACTGCCATTCATTGAAAAGTTACTATGTGCCAAGTACTTTATGTATATTATCCTTTTGTATATACTTCTCAGAAAGTTGTAGGAGTATATTATTGCAGATGAATTAACCTGATGCTCAGTTATTTAAGTACTTTGCCTGTAAATCACAACACTAGAAATGATTTGAATTGAGATTAAAGAGATGCCTCGAATCAGGGAGGCCAATCTGGTGCAGTGGTTGAGGAGTAGGAGTAAGAGGACACGGATAAGAATAGCGGCCACGGGCCCAGGAAAGGGAAGATGGGCTGAGAGCCGTTTTGGATGCAAAGTCTCCAAGTCTGGGATCACAATTGATGTGGAAACAGAAATAAATAAATATTTAATGTCTTCCAAAAATGAAATGTGTCATAATTATTATTTTCAATTTTAATTCTTTTCATATTTTTTCTAACTATTGTTTTAGCATTAGAAAATATACTCAGTATATGAAATTTTAAAACACACACACACACACATACAGGGTGTCACAAAAATGTATACACATTTTAAGAAGGAAAAACTGTATTAAAATTGTTATACTTAATATATACCAATATCAAAAGATGAATACAAGTTATGTGTGTACATTTTTGGGGTGCCCCCAGTGTGTATGTGTATATATATGAAATAGTTGGAGAGAGGGAAAACTTTCCTGATGTTCTAACACTCATTGATAGTCACTGTTAATGCTTTTTAACATGGTTATCATTATGCTATAGGTAGAATTTTATAGCCATAGTTTTCCATTTTCCATTAAATTAGCATTGCTTTTTCGTATTATGGTATAAACTTCAAAAACATTTTACTGCTCCATAATATTCCATTACCTGGGTTTCCATGATCTTATTTAATCACTTATTTATTGTTTCCATTTAGGTTGTTTCTGGCATATTTTTAAGGGTAGCTTTTATGTTGTGTAGATTTTTTTTTTTTTTTGCATTCAAGATTAATACTTAAAATGTGTTCTCAGAAACAGAATTACGAAATCAAAGAACATGCCATTAGAAAATGCATGAAACACATTGCCAGAATGTTTTTCAAAGAGTTTTGCCAATTTAAACTCATGTCAATAATTCTTGAGAAGCACATTTCACTACAATCTCAAAAGCAAGGAATATTGTCTTTCTAACAAGATAAGCACTGGGAAATTTAGACCAATGTTTTCAAATAATAAATGCCAATGAGAAGTCAGGTCTTTCTCAGGATTTGCAAAAATAGGTTGCCAAGACCTGGTTAGATGACTACTAAATCTCTTACCACATAGAAATTAAAAAAAAAAAAAAAAATGGTTAAGAGGGTAGAGGGAAATAAGATTAATAAAAAGATTTTGATTTGGGGAGCGAGCTGCTAGCTTTCTGTGTATTAGATACATTTTCCAAGTGAGGTAAGGCTGGGTATCTGCTCCTCTCCTCATTTTAAATCTTGTAAAATAAGATTATATAGTACAAATGGAAAACCCTGAGTTGTGTCCTGTTCTGTTGGAAAATTAAGTGGACTACAGTCTGGTTCTTTCCTGAGAAATCTCAAGATGGAGACGTTGGTTGGGTAGTGAAGATGAGCTGGCTCCACACTCCAGCAGCCAGACAGGAGTCTGTGAAAAACCTAGACGGATGGTTTCCGGCCAGAACCTCTGGGTAGGTGTACAGACTTAATCAGAGACGACCTGGCAGCGAGGTTATATTGTTGTGTCATGGGAGGAGGAGGCCCTCAGATGCAAAGCGATAGGCCATGATTTTGCAGGAGTGAGAAGCCCAGTCTGGACACAGATTTTTAAAGCATTCAAAGGGCTGCCAAGAGAAAGGTCAAGCTTTAATCATCTGCCAGCACCAGAGAGCCAGCCAAATAAAGAGAATGTTTTTGGTAATGTCTTGCCTTTTTTCCCACCAACCAAGAGTTTCAGGTCTGTCCCTTTCATTCAGAGCAAGAGCTCAGTCCACTGAACAAACTTACAGGATAGTGAGAGATCGAATTAAGGACAAGGTCTACCTCTTTGTTCTCATTTTTATTTCTTTGATAATTTGTGAAGTTGAAGATTTTTGACAGTTTGGTTAACTAGCCATATTTCTCTTTTAAAGTATCATTTTTATGATACTTTCTTTTTTCAATAGTTCTCTACTTAACTGAAAAAAAAAAAGAAAAAAAGAAAAAGAAACTATGGTTCCTATGACATGAGTTCGATTACACAGGAAATCAACAAGAGCCTCTATTCTTGAACATCCTTCTTGTATCAAGCAAAACTTACAATAAATGTAAATTTGAGTGGTAAACCCTTATCTTCATTCTAATCTAAAAAAACTAAATAATATTATTCCTTTTTACACTTTGTATTGAAGGGACATGTCATTGCTGTATGTATGTTAAAGTTAAGTTTCATCCTAAGTGTAGCAAAAATAACAAAACATTGCTTAGAAGAATTATGTGACAAGTCAGGCAGTGTTGTGTAATGGGAAGCGCACCAAGATTTAACAGCTAAAGAGCATTCATTGTTCAGCCCCAAATTTGCCTCTTACTAATGTTGTGACATTGGAAGAATAATTTAACCTGAGTTAAATTATTTCAAATATATTAAAACAGAGAAAGCTGTTACTTATAGTATAAAGCAAGATGGAGTGGAAACCAACAGAGAGGATTTGGAAAAGCCCCGGGAGCAAATTCATGAAGGGTGTGGGCCAGGGACTGCCCTCTGCTTCCCTGTAGTTGACGGCACTTCCAGCGGCCCCCCAGTCGCACAGCCCTACCCTCCTGACCACCCTCCTGTGACTCACCTGCTGGGAGTGGGGTGGGGGTGGGGGAGAGTCCGTCCCAAAAGGGCTCCCATTCTTATGACCTCCAAACACATCAGGTTGACCCCTCAGCGTTTCTGAATCCTTAGGAGGAGGGGAGGAACCTCTGAGGGGAGGGGCGGAGCTAGTGCAAAGCAGGTGACTACTCCTAACTTTTGGGAGATAGGATGACTTGCCTGTTTGGCTTTTTCTTTTTTTTTTCTTTTCTTTTCTTTTCTTTTCTTTTCTTTTCTTTTCTTTTCTTTTCTTTTCTTTTCTTTTCTTTTCTTTTCTTTTCTTTTCTTTTCTTTTCTCTTCTCTTCTCTTCTCTTTTCTTTTTTCTTTTCTTATTTTTTTCCTATTTTGAGAGTATTTAGAAAATATGTCCGTTTAGATTCCCACAAACTACTTACTGATTCTCACTTCTGTTTAGACACCATCCTGCTCTTTTACCTCTGTTGACACCTGGATTTTCTTGTCACTGACAACTTAAAAAAGCAAAAACAAAAACACAAGATGGTGTATGTGACGCAAAATGGAGTTTTTGTGTCTCACTTCCCATTCCTGTCCTCTCACCATACTGCCAACTCACATTCACTCCCATTTGTAGGGAGGGTGTCTTTGGTGAGACACAGACAGTATTTATCAGCATACTAGCATCAAAGCTATTCTAAAATAGGCAGTCAATATGAGCAAGAGAAAAATCTGTTGATGTTTCTTTCTGAAGCACCTTAATAGGATTAGCTGGGGGAAATCTTTCAAATTTTAGAAAAGTCCCCCAAACTTTATACATTATTAGCAAGAAAAATAAACAGTGATTTACTAAACTCAAACACACTTTTTCTGCTCTCCTCCATCTATCACATAGAAAGCAGTGACGACCTAACACTTACTTCTTCAGCAGTGCAAATTACCTCTGCCTTTTATTCCCACACCATCCTAAATACAGGGTGCCCTTTCATGTTATAGCCCGAAGGGTTAGCTTGTTAAAGACGTGTGCCACCACTCTCCAAAGTGCCATTCAGGGATCCACTCATGTGACTCTCATTAATGACAAAGACCTGTGTGTAAAGGAGTGTGCAAAACCCCAGAGAGTGTAAAGATTCAAAGTGTTATTGAGGCCAAACCATCTTCTCTAGAGGTGAGCCTTCCGGGTCATGGTAGATTCACCTGATGAAATATAGTGTAGAATTTTGCAGGTGCCTGGGTCTCGTGTGCAATCACTAAATGCAAAGCTTTAGGTCACCTCCTCCATACTGAATACAAATTACCCAATAAAACAAATCAAAGCTCTCTAAGGCTATATCATATATCATATCAATTGTTTAGTTCTATTCAAAAAACGAGTATTAACGCCAGTACAATAGCGAAGTTAAATATCTACATTTACAAAAAATAGAATTGCTTAAAATCAAATTGCAAATTCCTTTCCACATTTCTTCAAAAGCTATTTCATAAAATTAAAAGCACACTTCAAAAAACCAAATATAGCCCACTTTCTTTATATAACTTTTATGTGGATATAGGTTTTATTCATGCAGCTTTGCAGGGGGTGAGGATTCTAAAGAAAATGTTTCTATTAGCTATTACAATAATAGGAAGGACTGCTTATTCAAACCCTTGATTAAAACAATACTCTCAGGTTTAAGGATTTTTATACTCTGCTGGAGAACTGAACAAAATCCCCGTGATTTAGTTCTGCAACATTACTCAGTTTAACTGGCACTTTATGCTCTCCCGTGTTCAAACACATATGGGGAGGAACATTCCTCAGGCAGCGGAGGACACGGGCTGTCTTTTGTTAGGATAGTCATCTTGTTATGTCCCATTCAGCTCAGCCCCATTAAGCTTTTGGGCCTACGTTGCTGCCTGCTGCCAGGATTAATGTCTCAGTACTTTCCCCCCTTAGTTTATGGTTACTTTTCAAGAATTAAATGATCATTCAGAAAGTTGGCTTCAGTTTATGAGCTGTTAAACCTATGGTAGATGTGATACAGCAAAAGGGAAAGGGAAAGCGTAAAAGTTATTCGTAGTAACTTTCCTTTGCAGACATGTGCTGGTCACATTCTTTTTTTTTTTTTTTTTAAAGCCTAAAGATCCATGTTCCTTCCTAAGCCTTCCTCTGTGTGATTCCAGGTCTTCCTTCTGCTTATTCAGTAACCATCAACATTTTCTTCTTAGTAGGGCAGTTTTCCATACATGTTAATTTTCTCTTGATCCCACCATTTTGTGTATTCTACAAGTGAAGTAAAACACCATATGACATGGTAATAAATTCTAGATAAATGAGTAAATGGAATGGGAAGAAACGGGTGGGTTTTTGGTGCTCAGGATTCTATATATGATTGTTGATAAATTGTGTCAGATTGACAGCTCTGGAAATTAAAAGTCTGTGGTCTATAGAATCAGTTTGGCAACTGGGTTGGAACACAGCCATCACCTTCGGCAACCAGTATTTGCTGAACTAGATTTTAAATCTTTCATCTAGTTGAAACATAATCAATAGTTATTGAGTTAACGCTTTACAATGAGAGTATTGTTGCAGTAAATGGAAATTTATGAATGAATGTTTACATCATCACAGATGCTCAAAGTGTTTCATTTGTTTACTACTGGTCATGTGTTTTGCCAGTTTCTAACTTCTAGTGGACTTGGCAAACGCTGCTATTGGTGTTTTGTCAGGGAGCTACTTACTCTGGCAGTACTAGGCTGCTGTGTCATTCATAGATACAAATAGACGCTAAAAAAGCAAACACAAAAAACCCTTATTTTCTATACCTGCATCTTGAAACAGAGAGATCAAGAGTGAAGCACACAACATTTTCTCCATGGATAAATTCACCATGTGTTTATTATGTGTAAATAAGTTGCATAACTGAAGAGTCTTTTTTCCTCTTTACACATGGTTTACATTTGGTTTCCTTAAGTACACCCCTCTTTTTAAAATTCAAATTAATTTGATTCGGGGCCTGCAAATTGGAAAAGAGTTGGAGAATATTAAAAACAGTAAGAAAGTAAACGGTGAACTACAGTTCTGTTAAAATCTAAGGGCGTCATTAGCTACCACATTATTTTACCTCGCCCCCAGATTCCAGCTCACTGATTTTTTTATAACCTCCTGTAACACACTGTCCCCATGCCACACTCTCCCAGCTCAGCAAATGCCTGTTTCTGGGCAGTTGACCTTGCTTTTGTTTTTCTTTGCTACCATTCTAACTTATTCATATAGTCCACAGTATGGAAACCAGTTGCTTGCATATGTATCTTCCTGTAGACTGAAAGTTCATGGAAGGAAGCATCTTAGTTGGAGGCATATTTCTAAACTCATCCTTGTCACCTTACACAGGACCTGACACAGTCTGGACACTCAGTCAACAAGCATAGAGTAAAAACATGTATCTTATGGCAACCTGTGTCCCTCTCACTTGTCACTCTAAAACTTTGGATTCTTTTGAGGAATAACCTATAAGTTTTCTCAGAACTAATATTTTCACGTCTGAGTACACTAGGCCTAAATCCCCTAAATAAGCGAATAGTTTTTTGGGAAGCAGGCGACCATCCAGTCCTCACTGGCAGGGTCTAAACATCTTTGATGAGGGCTGCCGCTCTTCTGAGCCAAGAGCCCTGTCTATCTGTTTCTATTTAGCAGCAAATTCCTTAATCTTCATCATTCTCAAACCCCCGTTTGTTTTCCAATTTTTTCTCACATTCTTGCTATAAGCCAAATAAAGTAGTTCCATTTCCTGTCCATTTTAATATCATATTTTTACAGGATACTCATGGATATCAGATTTTGCTGCATCTTCTCCAATAACTAAATCATGCTTTCTGTTTTCAATCTATAGAGAACAATTCTGCTCCAGTGGCTTTTGATTTTGGTTAAGAGTAGCTTTCTCTATCACAGAGAGCTGATAGTGTAGGACATTAGATGGATATATATGTACATAAATGATTATACTTCAATTTTGATAAGTGCAAGATGTGAAATGTGTCAAACAACAAAGAAATACAGTGGAGAGAGAGATGATTTTTGCCTGGAGGGGTCAAGGACTAACTCCAGAGTTTATCAGACAAATCACAGGGCAAAGGGCATTTCCAGAACGTCTGCAGTGTAAAGACCCAGAGGCAAGAAAGAGCAGGGCATGGGGGACTGCAAAGAGTTCCGCATCTCTGAGGCACATGGTATAACTTTGGAAGTTGTGGAAGATGTGGTTGCAGAGTTGAAAGAGGTTCAATAATTAGAGGGATAGTACTATTGGATATCTGTTTTAGAAACTTAATCTTGGCATCAAAATACAACCTGAATTAAAAGTGATGAGAAGCATCAGTAAATTGAGAAGTTCTGAAGTGAAGACCAAGGCACTTAAAGAGGAAATAGTAGAATTTTGCAGGGTTAAAGGATTAACTTGTTTTGTTGTTGTTTGTTTGTTTGTTTGTAATCCTGGACAAAGGAGAACACTTAAAGGGTTACATATTGGGAGGAAGGGTAAGAAATCTGAGGAATAACTGCACAGTAATGAGATGTTATATGTTTAACTGCAGAGTATTGAGTTATGTGGGAATAACTGAAAATTCTCAGGTTGTATATGAATAGTAAAAGGATCACAGAACTACACAACATATACACGAACAACTCTGATGTGCCCTGTGCCATGCTACCTGAAAAGGATCTATGTGAAGAATAGAGAAGGAAAGCTCCCTGATTTTCAGGAGTTGGGGACTAACTAATAGAAATCTGAAATAAGTTTCAAGTAAATTCTGAATTGTAGATTTTAATACTATAGACTTCAGAAATAAGTTAGATCCATGTCTCAATGAAAGATGCCAGATGTGTAAAATTTGGAGGAAGTGAGGGTATAGCATTCAAACCCAAGGGGATCATGGGAGTGAAAGTAACAAAAAGGATGGAGCCCAACTTGTTTATGGAATAGGAGACTGACAGGAACATACATGGTTTCAAATCAACAGAGCATGTGGAGGTACAATAAGAAAACGTTTGCATAAAGTACAGTGGGAACAGTTTATAAAACAGTGGAGATTAAATGATGGGGGGAGTGGCATAAGAAGGTGTTGTAAGATTGCATGATGGATTCACAGAAAGCTGAGAGTAATCTCCAAAAGGAGTTACCAATCACCTAATTGCCTTGGCAACACAAGACCTATAAATCCTTCCTTTTGCTCTCTTCTTGAGTCAAGACACAACTTCTATTATAACCTTTTTTTTTTTTTTTTTTTTAAAGATTTTATTGGGGAAGGGGAACAGGACTTTATTGGGGAACAGTGTGTACTTCCAGGACTTTCTTTTTTCCAAGTCAAGTTGTTGTCCTTTCAGTCTTAGTTGTGGAGGGCGCAGCTTAGCTCCAGGTCCAGTTGCCGTTGCTAGTTGCTAGTTGCAGGGGGCACAGCCCACCATCCCTTGCGGGAGTCGAACCGGCAACCTTGTGGTTGAGAGGACACGCTCCAACCAACTGAGCCATCTGGGAGGCAGCTCAGCTCAAGGTGCTGTGTACAATCTTAGTTGCAGGGGGCAGAGTCCACCATCCCTTGCGGGACTCAAGGAATTGAACTGGCAACCTTGTAGTTGAGAGCCCACTGGCCCATGTGGGAATCGAACCGGCAGCCTTCGGAGTTAGGAGCACGGAGCTCTAACCACCTGAGCCACCGGGCCGGCCCCTATTATAACTTTTTAATAGATACATTTTTAAAATATACATTTTGATTCATTGTTCATAGCTAGAATGCAAGAAATATCCCACCCTTGTGGAGAATGTGAGGAGAGTTTTATGTCATACTACATGTAAAGATCCTGCTACTGCATGTAAAAATTCTTGGTAGTAGTTTCTGCTGAACTGACCAAAAATGTTTTACTTTCTTGCTAAACATATATACACATATTTCTTTTTTAAAAAAAGGTCAGGGACTGTACAGTAGTATCTTGTAAGCACACAATGCATATTTTCTGAAAAATGTAATACATAAAAATACATTTGTGAACAATTAGAGAAACTCCTTATTATGGAGATTGGAACCTCTTGTTTTTGTTTCCCCCGCTCCTTGGGCATTTAGCTACAGCGGCAGGCAGATGTGGTTAATCCGTTAACCCTGCTGTTCTAATGTGCACTGTAACTGCAAACAACTACAGCAGATTTCAACAGCCACACAAAACAGCCAGGCTTGCCATTGAATCCTACGTTTGTAACAACAGTTGGCTTTCATATAACAGTTTTCAAGCTTCATTTAGTTGGTCCTAAAGAGCCCACTGTTGCTATAATATGTATGGAAAATATGTATGATTCTTGTCAGGCACACTAAATTCGTTGAGTAAATATGTATAGTGAAAAGATGCAACATATTAGGTCTGATCCTGAGGCCTGGCAAACAATAAAATACTCTATGAACTTCTAGTATTAAAAAGTGAATTCAATTCTGGCAGTTGTTGGAGAACTGACAAACAGTTCTGATAACACCATGTTCCTGTATACCAAATCTCTGAGTTCAGGAGGGGAAAGGGAGCAAATTCAAGGGGGAATCACTGCCAATTGTACCCCAAAGGCTTAAAGCTCTAGATGGAACACATAAATAAGCTCTGAAGAGTAACGAGCTGGGGAACTGCCATTTAAGAGGGAAACTTATTGTATTTCAGAAGTAACAACCTGGCAGCAGGTGGTCTGAATCTGGCTTAGACATGTGTTTTGTTTGGCTTTGGTGTTCTAGAAACAACACAAACTTGTCTGACTTTATGTAGGGTACGCGCTCTCTGCTTCTCTACTTTTCCCAGTACTCTCTCTGGTCTGATATTCATCACACTCAACTTATTTATGCACCTGATGTTATTTGCTTTTGCAACACCTAAAATGATTTTTTGATTTTTTTTATAGCAATATAATGTTGTAATAGGAAGACTTTAGAGGCAAAAGACTTGAGATGAGCTTTGAATGAAGTGAGTTATTAGCTGTGCACCCTCTGCACGTCACTGTTGTCGTCTTTAAAAGAGAGTGAAGTACTACTGCCTGCTGTGCTTACCTGTAGGTTAAACACAGGCTAAATGGGGCAAGATAAAGTACGAGGATATTTTTGTACCCTAAGTGCTGTATAGTTAGACATTGTGTTTATTAGTTATTTTGTTTCAAAATGAAGAACTTTGCTTCTTGAATGCTTTAATTTTACATGCACCCCACAACAGTCATAACTGACTTTGGGGGTCCAGACCTTTGTCGTCTCTGCTCTGTGTGTCCGTATTAGTCCATCTCGAGCTTGACTCCACAGTGGAATTAATGATGGAGCTTTAAAAAATACTGATGACTAAGTCACATCCCCAGTACTTCTAAGTTGCTTGATTTGAGGGTGGGCTGGGCTTTGTCGTTAAAGTTGTTTGTTTATATGCTCCCATTGACTTTAATGAGCAGTCAAAGCTCAGGAACCATGGCTTGTACGAGGTCTGACAATTGAGTTTGCAAACTTGCCACCGTGCACTCACATTGGCAGCACTGTACAAACAGCTCGGTAAGGTCTCATAACCTTTGTATATCAGTGTCTCGCAGCTGTGCTTGTGTCGACGTGTGGCAGTGTCTTGCTGAGTGGTGTTCATTACTGTTGTTGTGTGTTTCTGTGTGCCATCAAGAGAATGTCTGAGCTTGAATTAGAGCAACGAATAAACATTAAATTTCTTGTTAAACTTGGCAAGAGTGGAAGTGAAATCAGGGACATGTTAGTTCAAGTTAATGGGGATAATGCCATGAAGAAAACAGCAGTGTACAAATGGATTAAAGGTTTTTCTGAGGGGAGAGAACACGTCACTGATGAAGAGAGATCAGGGCGGCCAATAATGAGCAGAACTGATGAAAACATTGCAAAAGTTCATCAAATTGTGTGTCAAAATCATCGGCTGACTGTGAGAAGCATAGCAGACCAAGTAAATACAGTGGTACATCGATTTTCGAACATAATCCATTCTGGAAGACCGGTCGAGTTCTGAAACATTCGAAAACCGAGGCACAGTGTCCCCATAGAAAGTAATGCAAAATGGATTAATCCGTTCCAGACCTTTAAAATCAATCCCTAAAACTGCATATTTAGCATGAATTTTACTATCTAATGATACCATAGATCCATAAAATTTACGGTGTTCGTAAACCAAAATGTTCATCAATGGAGACGTTTCAAAACTGAGGTACTGCTGTATTGATAGAGAAACAGTTAGGAAAATCTTAACTGAAAATCTTGGCATGAGAAAGGTATGTGCAAAAAAAGTCCTAAAGGAGCTCACCGATGAACAAAAGCAAAGGGAGTTTTTAGCCAATAAACAACTATATTGGAGCATCCTCCCTACTCCCCTGATCTGGCCCCCAATGACTTTTTTCGTTACCCGAAGATAAAGAAAACATTGAAAGGAAGACATTTTGATGACATTTAGGACATCAAGGGTAATACAACAGCTCTGATGGCCATTCCAGAAAGAGTTCCAAAATTGCTTTGAAGGGTGGACTAGGCACTGGTGTCAGTGCATAGCTTCCCAAGGGGAGGACTTCGAAGGTGACTGTAGTGATACTCAGCAATGAGGTATGTAGCACTTGTTCTAGGATGAGTTCAGGAACTTAACTGTCAGTCATCATAGTAATTCAGTAGAAACACCAGTGAATTATAAAATTTAGCCAAAATTGACTTGGTCATTCTCAGACTATTTTGTAATAAAACAGATACTTCAATTGTTTGTACTTCTCGGGGGTGCAGGTTGGGGACCTGTGATTCACACAGCCATATCTGCTGTGATTCATAAAGTGAACACCATGTTCTAATCCCCAGAATTTGTGAACAGTGTTTTACAAGGCAAAGGGGCTCTGAAGATGTGATTGAGTTCATCTTGAAATGAGAATTGTAGTCTAGATTGTACAGGTGAGCCCAATGTAATTACAAGGGTCCTTATAAGAGAAGGTGGTAGAGTGGTAGTCAGAGACAAGATGTGAGGACTGAAGCAGAAGTCAGAGAAGAGGCCGCTGCTAGGAGCATTGCTGGCTTTGAAGATGGAGAAAGGGGTCATCCGCCAAGGAATATAGATAACTTCTAGGAACTGGAAAAGGTAAGGAAATGGATTCCCTTGAGGCAACTGTGCCATCTCTTCAATTTTAGCCATTTAGGACCCAATTTCAGCCTTTTGACCTACAAAACCGTAAGATAACAAATGCTTGCTGTTTTAAGCCATTGAGTTTGTGGTAATTTGTTATAGTAGTGATAGGAAACTAGAAATTCCCTAACATGCAAATTATCAAGGCCTCCCCCAGACCTATGGTATCAGGATGTCTAGGAAGCAATTCATGCTTGCGTGAGCTCTCCAGGTAACTCTGAGACGAGGTAAGATTTGAGAACCCCTGCTTCAGAGTGTGGTGTTTAATCTGTTTCTTTGTTTTTCTAAAATTTATGGTTCAAATGTCTTTGAAGTGGGAGAGTATATACAAACACCAAATTCATCCTGATTACAGAAAGTTTTATATCATGAAATAGATTAAAAATAATCCTATGATGAAAGCATTTAAATGAAGGCAGTGATGGGAATAGGCTCAATGTCTGCATGATTGCTAGGCTTGTAAAAATGTGTGCTTTAAGAGGGTTCTGATCTTTAGTACAGAAATTACAGACTTCAATTTAACACATTCTTATTTGGTGAGCACACAACTGCTAACATCACTAGACATCCCCTCTTGTTAGAGAAGGCTTTGAGGAAAAGGTAAAGTCAACTTAAAAATCTAAATCATATCTTCTTTTCAGTTTTCGTGCTATTCTCACAAGAAGTTTAATTTGAACCTCCAGTGGAATAGCTAGAATATATTTACATGCTTTAAATATCCATGCATTGTCAGAATGTGTGTGTGTGTGTGTGTGTGTGTGTGTGTGTGTGTGTGTGTAGGGAGGCATTTACATTTTAACAAAATGTTTGTAATTTCAAAATACCTTGATTGACTACCACCCAGTGAGTGAAAACTGTGTGCACCCGGTAAACGGTAAACTTGGAAATTCTCTGCTGCTTTGATTCCCAAAATGAAAACTTCCAGCGGCCCCACAGCTGTTCCCTTAAATCTGTCTAATCCCGTTGTGTTGTTTAAACTGTCGGCAAGTATGCACATGGTTTTGAAGACCAGGCACATCTCTGTGGGGAACAGCGCAGGCCACTGATTCACATCCCCAAGGTTCCCGACGTATTGAAAGCTAAAAGGTCCCGTTTTGACATTGACTTGTGACTAGTTTAGCTACTATAATATTACCCATCCAACAGCCCTTGAAACTGTCTGCATGTGAACTTCCCATTTGACCCAAGTGGACACTCTACATTTGTCACTGGAACCTAAGAACGATCTTCTAAAAACACTGAAGTCACGTCTTCTGTTATTTATAGCACAGTCGATAATGTCTTCCTCAAACTACTTAACTGCATTTTATCATACTTTAAAAAATATGGTATGAGGCTCTAAAGTTCAAGGAAGTATAACAACCGGTTGAAAAATACTCACCAGACAAGTAGTCATACACTCTTGTGTCACCTGACATGCACTGAACAAGCTGATGAATGAGTCAGGATTTAAATGGTAATTATCATTCATCATTATAATAGACTTATTAATTCATAAATTCTTGGTAAGCCAATTTTCTATAAAAAGGTTAATAATAAAAATGGAAAAGAAAAAAAATAGCCCCAATGTGATAAAAAATGTAAGAGCTAAAATATCTTTCCTACCACATATCTCTCCTAATTATCCAGTAGTTTCATATTAAAATGTTTCTTAATACAGAACTACATTTTCTCAGTATTTTGAAAGAACAAAAATTACAATTCCTTTTATTTCTTGCCCCCTTATAGTTCCCCATATGAACCGGCATGAACATAAGAACCAAACTGAGATACTCTAAATTAATATAATCTAAATACTCTAAATTAATATAAGCTAAATTAATATAATCCCAAATAAACTGAAATCATTTTAAGCATTGATTCTTCTTATTAGGAAATGACAAAGTATCACATTGTACGTTGTTTACTGGACTATATCTTGCATTTCACACACTAACAGCTTACACATATTCAAATTTATGTGGATAAAAATATCAAATTAAGCCAAACATGAGCATTATTAAGTGTTCTTTAGTTTGAAATACCAATCAGCCATGTTGAAATCCATTTTAATAATAGCATTAGAAGCATTTTAATTGCACTTTGTAACCCTTTATGTGCTACAAAAGGAAATGCGATAATGAGAAGCAAATGCAGAAAATAAATGGAATCAGTTTTAAAAGCTGCTAAAATACAACTGCTAAAAAGTCAAAGATAGAACTTTTTGAAATTTCTTAAATCTGTTTAATTAAATAGGCATTTATAATTGTTACCTGATTGTATTCAGGGAAATAGGACAAACATTTTTTAAATTGTTACTCTTGATTATCCTCAGAGAAATAGGACAAATATTCTATTTATATAACTTATGATCTCAATCTGGAAAGTGAACAACAAAATTCCATGATTATTTTTGCTTTTTGTTTTCCTGGAGATAGTCACCGTAAAAATGGACTATCAACTGGCTCAAATTGAAGTAAGTAGAAGTAAGATGAATGAAAATCCTTAAGTTTAGTCAACTACAGAGTCAGAATATGGGATTTCAGTTAACAAATTTGCATCCATTTTTGTCATAAGTCTAAAGGGTGCGTTTCCCATTATGTTGAGTGCGGAGTCTGAAGGAGAAAGATCATGTTGATTACTATGAAACTGTTAAGGTAGAAATTATATAAAATCACATGTATAGATACAGATATGTATCACATATATCATATAATGGATTTCAAATAACAGAATCATTACCCTATGAATTTAAAATTTTCCTTTACATGCAGATAGAAGTTACTAATCTGGTGCAAATCCAAATATCTAGGCCATAGATGGATAACCTACTGTTAATATTAGTGATTGGAGTTTTTTTTTTTTTTTTAAATAATGACTCTGTAATTAGGACCATATTGTCTGACAAAAGTTTGACACAGCTTTCAAGATTTCACTTATACAGCATGGAAGGAAAGAAGGGAACCTAACAAAAATTGGTAACAGCCAAAATGACATGGACGAATAAGAATCACCCTCCCACTTTTCCTCCATTCCATTTATTTTTTTCTGTTTGTCTCTGTTGGAGAATATGTGTGTTGGGTGAGTGCCTTGATCTTGCCTGGAGGTTCCTGTTTCTCCTTCTGAAACCAAATAATGGGATGGCACGTCAGGGGTTATTTTCCTTTGTAATCAGTTCTAAGGAGATGTGTTATATATTTGAGGCTGTATCATATCAGAAAAACTACACAGATCATCCATACTTTTCCTGACTATCCCCTTATCTCCTATAGTGGTCAAGAGCAGAATTTCCGGAGGAAGCACACTCTCTGTCTGGCAGAAAACCCAGTGCCCAACCAGAATAAATGAAAAAGTAGATTAATTAAATAGATTAATTAATTAATTAAACCACAGGCTCAACTTTGCTGTTTTGTCACAAACTGGCTTCCAGCCTAAACACCAGGCTGTGCCTGTGCTTGTCGAGCCCTTTTTAGGTGATTTCCCCTAGCTTGTTCCATAGCTCTGGGCCTGGCTTTAAATGTTATGTGGTTGGTTAGAGATGGACAAGCCAGAGGGCTGTCAGAGTCGGTGGGATTGCTGAGACCCTAGAGAACTAAGCCATGTCTGTAATAAACTCAAGTTGTATGAGAAGTAGAACAGTGTTTACAAAGCACTGCAGAATTAATTTGCTAGTTTCTTTGAATCAACACATATATGATGATCAACAAAACAACTTCTACCCCGAGCGTTATTTTGCTTCTGGAGCACTCTATGCACCTTTGGACTCACTCTGAGGCAGGAAGGTTATAGGTGTGACATAGGAAGCTCACTGTTGTGCTGCTGTTAGAACTGGTGACCTGTTATTTATTCTTATCATATTTTCCATGTGCTCTTTGCAAACATAAATGTACAGTCCATGTACTCTCAATTTGTTAAAAAATTTTCTTTCTCCGTAAACTCCCTACTTTGGGTGTTCTTTAAAAAAAAATTTAATGGGCACATTGTTATTTATTTGCTCAACTCAGTCCCTGAAAAAGATCTGAAGGATCTGACTGCTGGTTTTGTGCACATGTGTGTGTGGAGAGTAACAGAAGTGCTGATCAAGAGAGGGAAATGCATTTGCACGGTAAGCACAATTCCCAGGATTCTGGCTCCCATCTAGAGACGAAGCAATCCATCATGACTGACATGATGAGATGCAAAGAGCAAGAACGGCCCTGCTGATCACCTACAGAAACTGTTACATTTATCCCATCTGTAACTCATTCATTGTTGCTCCAATTTTCCTAACATTCTCCCACTCACCTTTGAAAAACTGGCAGAAGATTCAGATGGGTTTATTTTTATGACCTGGTGGTTTCACTCTATTCAATATTTGGGGGGAAATACCAACTCTCATGCTGACTTCTTTCATTAAATATTTTTTTAAAAATATACATGCTCTGAAAGCTGAGAATTCTATATTCATCTAACTAGTCTATTTAGTGCATAAAATACGTAATCTAGCACTTAACAGCCAGGCACCCTGTCAGGTTCCTTGGAAAAGAGAGCATACTTATTGTGGTAACAATGAAACACTGTTTTTAAAATAGATTCCCTCTCATCTGCCAGCACACACAAGAAATCTAAAACTGAACTGCTGGGATGCTTATCCTCCATGGCCCCTCACTCTAAGTCATGTCTCTGTACTGCCCTTTGGGTGCTCATGAAAGAAGAGAATGCCCACTCTCCTACCTGGGTTTTGACTAGCTACCTGGGGGGAAGCACAGTAATACAATTCTTTCCATCACCAAAAAAGTTCAGAGTCCTGTGATAAATCAGGCCTCAAGGTGGACAGGAATGAATGAATGTTCTTTTTTTTTTTTTTTTTTTTTCCCCACAATGAGCTCCCTCTTGCCTTAAATTTGCTATTGTGTATCACTGAATATTATAGTGTTTATTTGGAACTTACAACATTGCTTTTACAACTAACCATATTTTTTAAATACTTTATTTTATTTTTGCAAATAATATTTAAACATTTCCATGTAAGGGGACATTCCTTTTATGTTCTTCTGCCCTCACAGCACATAGCATTTCTGTTTGTCTTTCTCTGGAGATGTGTGCATTCACTCACACACACACACACACACACACACACACACACTCACACATATGCACATTCGTGTGAAGCAAATTTTGGTGTGTGAAAATCTCAACCCCATAAAGCATAGCATTAACAATTAAATGCACATACCATGATAATTTTTTCATAATGCACAATTCTGACATTTAAAATTTACGTTAAAACCCCAGATTAGAATATCAGCTCCCTTCAGGCCAGAATTTGTCTTTCATGTTCACTGCCATCTCCCCAATGCTTGTCACATAATAGGTGCACGTTAAGTATTTGTTGAATGAATTAGAGAAATACCTTTAACCTTGAAACATAGTCACATAAGATAAAAGATAATTTGTAATAAAGCTATGACATGATTTGTGGCTAGTATTTTATAAAGAGTCAATAATGTTGAGTCAAAAGAAATACAGGTTTTTATATGGTTTCTTGACAGCCTTTGAATTTTGGCAGTTTTTAAAGAGGGAGTTGCTTTAAAGTTGAGAAGAAGGAATCAACACAAAGTTTCGGTTTGCAGGGAGAGGGTCTTCTTGTAGATTGGATACAAAGTTGGCACACGCAGGTACAGTTACAGCAGGTGTATAAATATTGAAATGTTTTCATACTGGCCGATAAGTAATGGCTGAGTGCTCAAGTATCTCCTGGGCCTGGGTGTTTCAGTCACCTTAATAATTCTTCCGGACTTTCCTGCAATCCGGCAAAGAACAGGTTAGTGCCCAGCACAGCTGGGCACCTCCAGTGCTGTGACCAGGGAACATTCTGATTGGTCAGTGCCTCTGCTGTCCTGGTTGCTAAATATTTTGAATAACATCTCTGTCTTCCTGAACAGTTCGGACAGGAAGCCAGTCCTTTCCCTCCCCAAAGGGAAGTTTATGAGAGGTGAAAAGTTGTCCTAACCTCTGTGCAGAAGGTCGTTCACAGATTTGTAGAAAATGAAGGAAAGAATGAACAACTTGAGTACATGCCAACAGTGCAGAAGAAAGGGAAGGGAGATGGTTAGCACTTATGAGAGAGCCACACTGATTGAGAGTAGAAAGCAGAGAACAGAGAGGAGAGAGTATGCCTCGTCTTGGGCTGGATTGGTTAGGCACAGTTGAGTGGGGACCATGATGAAGGGACGGAACTGACCAAGGATGCTGAGAGACTGCGGGGGGTGGCGGGGCGGTGGTGGCGGTGATGGTGGAGCTCACTGCAGCACAGGCCTCACTGCAGTGTCCAGGCAGCCATGCAGGCGCCCAAGCATGTGTGTTTTGATGAGTGCCCGTATGCACGTCAGAGAGATGGATATGAAATGCATCAATTAATGGTGAGCGGGGGCAGAAGCCTAGGCAATGAGCAACCACCAAAAGAAGGTCAAAAGTAGTGGAGCAGTCCTGGTTGGTCACCCCAGTGGCTTCATCTGGAATAGGACTTTCTGCAACAACCTGAGAAGCAAAGGGAGCTGGAGAAAAAAATTTCTTGGTGTCAGGGGTGTATGTGTTTCCTGACACATTGAGCTAGCTAGAATTAATCAAGTGCCTTAGGGATTTCTGCTTTTAAAATTGGTATGTGAGGTAATCACTTGAGATTACTCCCCTTTAAAAAAAAAAAAAAGCTATTTTTCCATTTTTCATATCTCTGAACTTTTGACCCTATAACTTTGTCTCCCATTTTTACATTTACTCTCTTTAGAGTTTTTGTTTATCCCTTCTAGTACTGGGATCTTGGCTCTACCAAGACATAGTACATATTATATGTATACTCTAGGTAGTATATATTTTGTGTTTTCAGCTCCTCTGTCCCACACACCCTCTAGCCATACTGCTGACCCCACAGTCCTGATGTTTCTTGTTTCACGTGGAGAGACCTACTCTAGCCTCACCCTTAGTGAACAGTCTTCACCATGACTGAGAAGCTAGCGACCCGCAGCACTGTTCCCCTCACTGGGTAAAGGGCAGCCATTTTATATGAACCAGTCAAGCTGAGGAAGTCTTAGTTCCAGTGCAGAACTCAAGTGTAAGACAGAAAAACTGAGGCAGAAGCCTCCACCTTTATCGTCTGCACCAATCTGGAAAGCATGTAATTGATGCTGCCACTCAGGGCTCATTATTTGGTACTGATTTCGTGAGCAATAAGATAACTTTTAGGTCATACTGACTGGTAATGCTATGGGTTCTGGTCAGTTTCCTACATGAGTCAGCCGTGGCTACAGCTAGGGATCGTCAGTGACCATGTCTGCATGGTGGAGAATGCAAACTCACCTGACTTCCCAGGTGAGGGACACGCACACACCACACTCATATGACATAGCATAGCACATGAGGATACAATTGTGTACAATATTCGAGAAAGGAAGAATGACATATACAGCAAGAAGGACAACATCTTGAGAATAAATACATTAGAAATAATGCAGAGAGAGTCAGTAAATGTACACACACACACACACACACACACACACACACACACACACACACCGAAGAACAAGAAAACCATTGGGAATACAGGACAAAAATATTGGCCCAGCCAGTTCTAGGCCAAAGAATTATTACCAACTCCCTACTGAGGAGGAATTGGTAATAAATACTAAACTCATACACCTGTAGTGTAAGTTTAACTCATAATTCACACATAATTTAATCTAGTTAATATTTTATAAGTTTATCCACACAATGATTAAATTATTCTTAAAGAACTTTCTTGGATTTAAAAGACCAATTAAAGCTCCCCATCCAGGTGTTGAGAGAAGCTTCCAATTATTTTATCAATAGACTAATGACAAAAAACCTAAGTTGTTCTTAATTAGACTTTTTACATCCATTCCTTCTTTAGAAAAAAAAAAGCGGTAGAGACAATGAGAAGAGGACTACATAATCAGTACCCTAGGAAATTTTAATAACAAATATATGAGGAGGTCAATTTTTTAGAAGTACTAATTAATAGTTAATATCTAATTTGACACATGAACACCAGAGTAAGTTTTCATGGTTTTACTAATGAGTTGTTTTTTTTTAAACCTTATTTTTTGGATAACAAGGCATGTTTTTAGTAGCAGTATTATTCATTTATGAAATGTGGATTTTATTAATAAACTATATTTATACTCAGTCTGTCAAATTCCTGCCTTTAAACGATTGGGTCCACTGAACAAGCTAATTTAATGGCTTACTAAAAAGAAAAAAGAATGGACATTCTCTCCAGCCAAAGATACATGTGGATAAAATTTAAGCAAGTAAGCGTTTTCTCTATGGAATACAAAAATATAACTGAGTATATATTTTAAACACATACACACAATGGAAGAAATCAAACTAAATGTGTGTATTTAACCTCTTCAACTTTCTGAATATTGGATGCGGTAAGATTGAGTATGACAGTCAAGTAGCTAAGTTCAAAGTTTTCTCTTTGTATATGTTATTTTTACCCTTCTCTCTTCAGAATATAAATGGAAACAGATGAATTCTTTAGAAGGATTTAAACATTTTTCTTATAAAAAATCTGTCAATTTCACAAAGATGAATCAAATGACTGGTTATGTGAATAATCAATAATTAAACAGTAAGGCTGAGAAAATTAAGCTGTTTGCTATTGATTGTTTAGCTATATCTGCTTCTCATTCTTGTTTCACATATGATCATTATTTGGAATAATAAACCATAAACCCAAAGAAATGAGGGTAAAAGAGAAGAGTAAATTATATTTTCTATTGTACATGTAATGCATTTCCTTTTTGCGCAACCATACAGTTTACCAAGTTTTTTCTAAAAGCAGAGACTAGTCGAGATTGCAATAATTATCGTTTTTCATTTATGCCAAATAACCAAGGAAAATTAAATTTAATCCTAATTACCTTGATTCTCAAGTAATGTTTTGTGAGAATTATTGTTTGTTGTAGGAATTTGTACAATCTTATTATTGTACTTTCATCCATATGAGGTAGGGTAGAAACAATGGACATACCATAGCTTCTACACAACTTTCAATTCCCATCTGGAATCTCAGCTTTATTGTACCAGTGGTGCCCAGAAATCATTTTAGGAAAAATTAGGAAGTAAACAATTAACTTTGGCCTTTCTACCTATCCTTTGATACTTTTTCCCTTTCTTTCTTGTTTCTTTGGAATACACTCTTATTAAATGGTTTCATTCTTAAGTCAATTAAATATTAATATTAGAGATTTATCAGACTATCATATCAAGAATTAATTGTTTTGATGAGACCAAAACTAATTTCATAGGATGAAAATTCAGGCAAGGATCATGGGAAGGAAGTATTCTTGGCAAAGTGGTGTCCTTAGCATCACTGTAAAAAATATACTTCTTGATTCATCCTTAAGACATCTCGCAACGTTGTGTGTGTGTGTGTGTGTGTGTGTGTGTGTGTGTGTGTGTGTATGTGTGAGAGAGAGAGAGAGAGAGAGAGAGAGAGAGAGACTTAAACACATTTTCTCTAGCAATAAAACCATAATCCTATAAACACATTCATAAATCTTTAAGCGAATTCTTACATCCACCATATTTTTGAGTGTTGCATGAATGAAATTATTATACCCAATAACAAAGGGCACATTAACTTACTACACACACATATAAATATAATATATATTTAATACTATATATATGCACACACAAAATTTTGTGGAGAAACACTCATAGGTAATAGTTGTCAATATGCCTTAAACTGTTGTATTGCCACCAGAGGACACTTAAATGCCAATTTGATTTATTTCTAAATGCAAGAAATGACAACTATAATTTGTGAAGATTGACAACCAGGACTAGGCAATGGCATTTAAGCCAATGAGTAATCCGAACAGTTGACAGCTGTTCTTCAAGTCTCAAATTTCCTATGGGGTACGACACTTTGGCAAACAACTGTTAATGAACCATGGTCCTATGAAAATCAATTTATGATCACTGAAATTTTAGACATGACAGTACTTAACCAAAATACGCTTTATAAGCTGTATAACTTTCATCAGGAAAAAGATCTGGAAAAGAATATCTGAAGCTATAACTAAATGATTTTTTTTTTAACCACTAGAAATATCAATCACTAAATACCAAACATCTTCCTCAGAGCTACTAGAGACATTAAATCAATATGTAAAATGCCAACAGGACATTGCAAAATACATTCCCTGTACTGTCAAAGAGTGTTCTCCAGATATTCACACTGGGAATGTTACAGTCTACCAAGTGTGCCACCAAGCAAGCAGTGAGTCACCGTGTATAAAAATTCAGAACTTGCTTAAATCTGGAAGCTTGCCAACTATGGAAGGAAATTACCAGGACAGTAAAATAGAGAGAATCTGAGATATTGCCCTAAGTTGGCTCATCCATTACCTAGTGGTCCACATCATCAACTGAGAAGTTTTAGAGGGGCGGGGGAAAGCAACAGGAGGAATCAAATCACCAAAGCCAGCCGTTGGAACACTGCAAATAAGTGATTTTCCCTCCACACCTCAGTCCCACTGTCCTGAAACCCTTCTTATTCCAATCCCATTGGTCCTGACTTCTAGAACAAAACAGTATGCTGTAGTCTAAAATTTTCTCTGCCCTTTGCTCTTGCGTTAAAACCAACCTGCTTCCTATTCTATGTTCTATAAAACTGTGTTCTTTGTAAGATAGTTTCTTTTATTGACTTTAAATATTTTAAAATTATCTTCTTACCAAGTTACGTGATAGGTACCAATGATACAAAGATGAGGGTAAAACAATTTATTTCATCAAGGAGTTGCCTGTCTAGATGAAAATATTCCTACAAATGGGCTAAAATATATATTATTCGTAAGGTCTAGTTTTTCCTTTTAATAGAGTACTTCTAGAAAGAACTAATAACATAAAAATGGTAGCTTTCATGAAAATAATTTTGCATTCCATTGGGACTGAGGAGGACGTTTAGGTGTAAGTAAGAAGAAAAAGGCAGGTCTTTAAATGATAGCCACACGTGTTGTCTCATTCAATATCATTTTCATGAAAATGCAGCACCATTAACTAAATATAATACCTGATAAACAGTCAAGTTGTTTGATAACTGGCATATTAACATATGGCTGCACTGTGACACCTGCAGTGGTGAAGGCAGCCTGGTATGTTGGGAATTGAGTCTCAACTACAGAGTGAGGTCCCTGATCACCTCATTAAGGGCCAAGCGAAGGAACAGCCAAAGAGAGTAATGGTTCTCAAACAGAGGTGACTTTGCCCTCCCTGGGACATTTGACAGTGTCTGGAGATATTTTCGGGTTCACAGCTTGGAGAAGCGCTGCTGGCATCTGGTGCATAGAGACCAGGGGCATGAGGAAATATCCTATAATGCACAGTACAGCCCCCACCACAAAGTATCATCCAGCTCCAAATTTTAATAGTGCTGAGGTTGAAAAACTCTTGTAAAAAGGGTATTGTGGCATCTTTTCCTAAAAGTAGTTTCCCTTTTCCCAATCTAAGATTCCTCCCAGAATGGGTGGGGGCAAGCTCACCATGGCAGGATTAAACATGTGGTGTTGTCACAACCCTACCTAAAAGCATTCAATACATTTCTCAGATGTGAGTGAGCATTAAAATATCTGGGCTACTTCTTGAAAATACATATTCCTGAGTATGCTACCAGGGATTCTTATCCAGTTAGGTTAGAACAAGAGTTAGGAATCTTACATTTTCAGGTAATTCTGATGTGAATGATTGAAGGACCATACTCATACAATAGGAAACACTGATCTGCTGGATAAAATCCAAGTTCTTTAACATGCATACACGTCTCCACCATGATCCTATCCCTGTATATTTTCCTTTGATGCATATATTACCCCTTTCCTCTCACTTTACATTCCAGCAATATTGATCTACTTGAAGTTCATTGAAACTGTGCTTTTTACAAATTCCCCACTATTCATGCATTTCTTCTGCCTGTATCCCCTTTCTGTTCTTTGTCCTAATGGTGAGTAGCCAGTAAGCAGTATGCTGTTAAACACTTAGTGGCTGTCCAAAAACAAAGAAAAACATCCATGACTTGTAACATTTATGAGTTTCTGTGTATAAATTCTCCTACCATTGGGCAACTTCAGGCTACTACTGTGATATTTCTGAACACTGAGCCGGAAAGAAATATGCCCAAGCAGCTACTGAGAGCTGGTGTGAGCAGCTCTGACACTACATTGCAACTCATCATTATCTTTAATCTTTCCTTGAAGCCTTTCCCAATAATTGTAGACTAGTTTTGCACAATTAATATTGCAATTATTAGATTTTCTCATTCATGTTTCTTACCATACACATTCCTTAAGTTGACTGTGGGTTCTTTGAGACAAAGGCCTGTGGTAATAAAAAACGTGTTCAGTGAAATTACGTTTAACTCAAATATTTGTATATCAATGGTGACTTTTTTGGTATATTTTCTTCCTTTGATATACCAAATGATTTAATAAAGTGTTAAAATCTTTAAAGCATTTTCTAAGTTTTAGCTTCAGTTATGTTAAATAAAGTGTATCAAACCAAAGGTTTTTTGTTTTTTTTTCATGCTTAAACCAAAATATTAAAGAGGGAAAGTGTATCTTCTGGGAGCCAGCCTAAGCTCTAATACAAGTGAGATGTGTGGACCTTGGGAAGTTAACTTTGGGCTACTTTTCACTAATAGGGATTCTCTTCTGAAGAATCTAGGTGCTGGGTTATTTCAGTCTGAGGAAGTTGTATTTATTTAGAAAGTACTTTATCTATAGTCAACTTTGCTGAGTTGAGCTAGTTCTACTTTTAAATTATCAGGGACTTCTTAACCGGGACCAGTTTTTCTCAGAAAGGATTCCCTTACAATTTCACTCCTAAGTAATTACTTTACTGAATTGGAACATGTTTTTGAGGGCAGAAATATTTGAAAATTGCTTTGGTACTCAGAGAAGATAAAGACTTTATGCTGCAATGAGAAAGAGTAAACCTTAAATATGTGGGCAGATTGTTTCATTTCATCTGAAAAGACATATAGTTGTCTTTCTGAACCCTCAAAAAATCACTGTATATATTATTCCAGTCATTTGCCCTCTCATATAGATATTAGACAGTATATCTGTTTTAGTCAAAGACCGATTTTAAAAAGTTTAACACCAGTGAATATTCTCTCTCTCACTCCCTCTTTCTCTTTCTCTCTCCATATGTGTGTGGTGGATGTGTGTGTATAGTCATAGATTCAAATAGATCTAACAAATCATAATACAGTATAAACAGAGGAAATTATCTTTCTGTAAGGCCATAGGCATAAAGATAAATTAAACAAACCATAATGTGCTATTATTATATAGTATGTTCTTTCAATATTTTATGGAATTCTAAGTTGCAACCCAAAGAGATGTCTCTTCTGGGAGGTAATGATGATTATAAACAAAAGGCATGGAGGAATTTTTTTTTAATCCTTGGTTAGAAAATGCATTTATTTGGTGCCTATACCACTTTTTTGCTTATTTGTCTTTCAGTGGTTTATGGAAAGATGCAAGAACTTAAATAGATCTTCTAGATGTGATTCAGCAGGAGCAGAAATTCTTTTTTTTCTTTTAATTTATTTATCAGCTGAGCCAACTCAAACTATTTCCAACTCAAAAGCAAATCCAAATAATGTTTAACTTTTCTGGCTTAAATTACTCATTTAAAAACTAAGTTTAAATTGGCAGTGAAAACAATTCTATAAGCCGCTAGGGCAGAACCTTCAGATCAATGATATTTAAACTTAGATTATCAAATACTTGATAAGATTGAAGATCGTTTAAGAAGATCATTTTAATTTTGATCATTTGTCATTTCAGGGTTATTTATTTATTTGCCATTGAAAAATGACTTGCTTCCAAGCTTGCATCTCAAAGAGCTAGAAACAATTCTGAAAGACTAATATTATATTAGGCAGGCATCCCAAAAGTTGATAGGACACAACTGTACAGTAGAACTTGGTGATGTAAATGGCATATGTTTCTTAAGAAATGGACTTTATAACTTTCTTAAAGCTTTGCTCCCTTTGAATGATGGGCCTTTTTGCCTAGGAGTGAAATAATTACGTATGGTACTGTACCACAGCACTCTCTTAAAAATATATTGCATCAGGGTCATGATGTTGTAATTTAGAATTTTAAAGGTAAGAGAGTGAGCTTTTAAATTTAATATCTCAGGGACTTTGGATCCTTTCCACCCAAAACTTGGCATGCAATTTGTCTCCACAGATGATTTTAATGGTTTAAATTAGTTACGGCTTTTCAAATTGTGAAGTAGCCAATAATTTAGCTTTGACCAAAGTTTAAACAATTAGTTCTAACCAGCTCCAGTTATTTAAAAAATCAGGTTTTAGAGGAAAAGTAAATGTGGTTAGTTAATTTTTTTATTGCTCAGAGGTTTATATATTTAAAAATAAAATTCCAGAGATTTTAGTCTGAGGGGGAACTCCCTATTTCTGTGAATAGTTTCCCAACATATTGTTATGTGTAAGCGAAATGGTTTCAAGACAAGCCCCATTCTATTCTCTCTCTCTCTCTCTCTCTCTCTCTCTCTCTCTCTCTCTCTCTCTCTCTCTCTCACAATATTCTCATTGCCTAGCTAAGTTTCAGAGTTTGTAGCTGAATTTTGAAGTCAAATATCACTTGCAAATTGCAGAAAATCAGGGAGAGCTCAAATGATAGCGTAGATTTCCCGACTTCATCCCACTGCAATGTTTAGAGCTTTCTATTTGCCTCGATCCAGCCTCTGCAAAACTCTTCAGGGGCAGGTTGCCGGTTTCAGCTCAGCGAGCACAGTATTAGCGTTACGTGAGAGTTTCCAGGTTGCTATTAAACAACTCGTCAGTCAGAGGGACAGAATGCCCATCGTGCATTGCTTGGATCCACAAGCGCCCTCCAAGGCTGCCAACAGTGAGGCTGAGAAAGAGGCTGCATGAGGGCAGCAGAAGCCTCACTGCCTTCCTATGGTTAGCCATGGTTTGCACTGGTGTCCTTGGTGGGCAGTTATGCTAACTGGGATCTTCTATTATTCCTCTTTACATATGAGATGATTCACAACAACATTAGTATCAACATAGGCAGGAAGAGGGCTTTGGACCGGCACAGGGAATGAAATCACTTCCCAAGTACTCTTTCCGTGCTTAGGTGTTTTTACCTTTGAATAAATGTTGCAAGAACAGTGAAAAGTTATCTGATTTATATGGAATTAAACATGAGTACGTGTCCCCAACCTGCACCCCCGAGGGAGTATTTTAAGAAGTACAAACAATTGAAGACCTCTCAGCTTTTCTGGATTTTTTTCCACAACAAAGCCTGGTTTGACTCCATTAGGAGAGTCTATCCGTCTACAAACCTTTTGGTTTCATAAACATCAGAGTTGAATTAAGTTAATAGTGTTAATAGTAATATTGGAAAGAAGTGAAAAGAGTGGACAGGAAACTGAAGGGCGCGCTGCTCCATGGCTACCTGAACTCGTCACACCTGTACTTCAGGTGGTGGATCTGCCAGAAGGGGGAGATTGATTCCTCATCTTCTAGATTCCCTCCCTGCCACAAAATTAAGGTCACTGTGATAGTCCTTTAAAGACTGGTCAGGACAGGATGAAAAGTTGAAAGAAAAACAGGCACTAAAATTTGTCTAGAGACATTTAAGAGATTTTTGGGCCTAAATTTAATAATGGAAAATAGAACACGAGAAAGAAGTACAATGCTGGTGTTCCTAACTAATAGTGTGCTCTTTTCCCTCATGGCTTGCACATAATCACCCCAAACACTGGTATGGCAGAGGGACAGCCACCTGGTATGTCAATCTACAGAATGCCAAAGCTTGTCAGTGAGTAAGTGCACACCACTGGGGAGGAAGCTGGACTGGACCCTTGCGATTCCTAGGTTCCCCCCTTCCTTTCATACAGTCCTGATGGTACAAGTAGGTCAACTCATGGAGATGGAAATGGAAAGCAGTTATGTCAAGCGTAGCCTAAGAACCGGGCATGATGGAGAGGAGGCTGGCCTGAAATGGGGCTGCCCTGGTGCCGTTGGGGTGTTGGGGCCACAGAGTGCATAGCGGCCTGCTTTCCTCTGTGAAAGCTGCATCAGAATCAACTCCAAACATGAGACTGCGTAATGAAATCCTCTTAGGAATTTTGGATTGGGTCTGATGTAGTCTTACTGCTGTAGAAACACCTAATGCTGTTTTACTGCATAGCTACGTGGAAAAAATAGAAATGTCGCGATGAAGGCTCTGAACATGTGTAATTTTCCTTGTTCTGAACATAAAAACCATTGGGTCAATCAATTTAGTTTTTGTACACAATGTATAAAAGGTTACCTCGATTTATTTAAAATATGATTGTCCACGTTCATTTATTAATGTATGCATTCAAATAGTGGTTGAGCACAAACTATGTGCCATGTGCCAAGCTTGCACTGACATGTAATAAGTAAGAACTGGTCCTCATCTCCCAGAAGCCTTTTGGATAATTGAACACTGCTGGATTGTATGTCCTTTGTTACAGTGCCAAGTGTCTGCAGCCAATGACGTAATTATAATCTGACAGAAAAACTAAGTATTCCATAATCAAGCAAGTTCTCCCAGTGTATACCCACTCCATGGCACTCTGCTACTAAGTAAAATTACACTCACAAATGCTCTTTACTAGCATTTTTAAAAGATAAAAAATGCCTCTACCCTAAAAATTAATCCCAATTCATTCTAGATATTAGTTTATGTAGAATAAGAATATGAAGATATTAGCCAAGAGAATGAAAAGGGAGTGTACCTGTATGCGACTGTGTGTTTAATTTTTAGGCTTAACAACTCAGCTGTAACATTTGTACATTAAATAACATCTCAAGGGGAGCTAGAGATAGAACCTTGATGTCTTCTGATTGTGCATGTGTGAGTTTGTGCTCTCAGAGGATGGTCCTTAAAAAACTCCCTGCTGGAAGCTATTGTGCATATTGTAAAAGGACCATTGCTAAGTGCCAATTGAGCCAGTACTGTATACTTGCCATTTAAAGAGAAGATTTCATACCACTTGATTATGTTAAATAGAAATTTTTGAAATTTATACAGAATTACATCAAAATGGCACAGTAGTTATATAACTAAAGAGCCACAACTACTGTATCCCATAACTGATGTCAACCCTTCTGGTAGATGGTTGAATGTAAGACTGTCAAAGAATATATTACACAATACGTATAGAAAGTCTTAAAATAGTGAAGCCATAAAAATATATTGGAATAGAACCTAAACCTGTATTTGCATTGAAATACATGTACATATGTATATATTGTATATATACAGAAGGTGTCAAAAAAAGTATACACATTTTAAGAAAGGAAAAACCTGTATTAATTGTAATACTCAATATATACCAATAACAAGAGATGAATACAAGTCACGTTTGACTTCTGCTATTACAAGATGTGCTCAAAGTGGTTACCATCAGCGAGTGTCCAGACTCTTCTGATTATGGCGAACTACTGCTTGAGCAACGTTGACCAAAGTGTCCACTTGTATACATTTTTTTTGGCACCCTGGCTATATATATATATATATATATATATATATATATATATATATATATATATGTCTTTGATGTTACAAAGAACATGAATGAAACTGACTGTAAGTTTGCAGAGGTCTAAATCAATCGAGTAAGTTTTTTGGCATGTGTACTCAGTACAATCAAAGTATCACACTTGGTGCTATGCAGAATTCTTGTGGGATAATCATGTATTGTAAACTTTTAACAAATTCTGAGAATGTCATCTCTTCAGAAACTTCAAATTTTCCCACCAAGCTGAAGAGGAGCAAATTCTTTCAATCGTCTAAGTGAATCCATTTCATCAACCAATTATAGTTTCAGTGCATATGTTTCTATGCCCCTTATCGGTGAAGTATACATGTCATACATTCAATAATAAGCTGCCTTAAGTCATACAAATGTGGAAATGGAACAGGGAAGGAGGGCCCCTTCCTTCAAAAATCCTGTGGAAATAACAAAAAAGAAACATTTTTAAAGAAACTAGGAGGCAGTTGTGAACCAGAATGTTTGAAACTCTTGGAAGGTGGGATGGTGGTTACAAGGGAAAAATAGGGAGGGGAAAAAAGCACAGCTCAAATACCCAGGGTAGGTGCAGACTTCCCAAGGGTACAAAATAAATGTGAGTCAGCAAAAGAGTTTTATGGCATGTGAATTACACCTCAACAAAACTGTGCAATTTTCTTTTTTTTCAGGGAAAAAAAGCATTCGGGCATGGGGCCAGCAGGATCCTCTGCTCCCTTCCCCTTCTGCAAGGAGGTTATTGTCTGAGAGAAGCTCTAGTTTCATAAGTATTCTTTTAAAAACATAAAACAAGTGAACTGGCAAGGACTTCTTGGGAGGGCATAATGGTAGAAAAGAAAAGCGAGCAGAGTTTCACTTAGATCCTTAAGCTGGGAAAAATTGAGAGGGGAAGGTAAGAGGCATCTATCTGCCCAAGAAGCAAAGTATTAAAATATTCTGTTTTCGTGGGGAACAGTCCCAAAGAATATTGGCGGGATCCCTCTCTGCTAACATGCCTGACTCTCACAAACCCCAAGAAAGCCTATTGATAAATATATATATATATATATATATATATATATATATATATATATATATATATAAAATCACATCTCACAACTACCAGAGTGACAAAAATTGAATTTGATAATAGTGTTGACAAGGATGTGGGAAGAAGGTAATCCCATAAACTGCTGAGGGCAAATTTCATCTATACAACTTTTTTGAGGGTAAATTAATTTCCTTTTAATCCAGCACTTTACTATTAAGAATGTGTCTTATAGATAGTTTAGCCAAGTGAGCAAGGACATGTACTCCAGTATTCACTTTAGCATGATGTTAATAAGTAAAAGTTCAACCATATAGCTGTCTATAGTGACAGTACAACTATATAGTCATTTTAAAAATGAGGACAATTTAATATGCTAATATGGAGAAATGTAAGATATGCAAAGTTAAATATTACCTTTGACAACTGAGGAAAGAGATGGCCAAGTACCCTAGCTATCTCCTGCCTTGGAAGTGTGTTGCATCATCTTTTAAAGATTCCCAGGGAACCAAACACCAGCTGCTCACCGAAATAACTTACCCCAAATGCGTCTTCTTTATGGTCCTCTTTCCTTCCCTTCCCATTTTGTCATTCTCATTCTGTGCTTCCAGGGACCACCTCCCAATTAAACCACTTGCAACTAAACCTTTATCTCAGGGGCAGCCTTTAAAGGTCGGAAAATCGGCATGCATGTACTCAAACATTTTTAAACTCCTTCTCCTCCCATTCTAATTTGCTTGTGGATACAGAGAATGATGGAGTAAACGTTAGATGCTGCAGCATTTTAAGTATGGTATGTTATTGGGGTACCCATGGTACAATATATTTACATAAAGTTCTTTAATCAATACTGTTCTCTCACTCCGTCTATCACTAGGGCAAAGGCTTACCATGTTGCACAAGATAAAGTTATCTCTGCTGCAGGCAGGTTACTTATCATTAAGCCTCAACTGTCAAACTCAATATAGAAAATTCTAGAAACCAGTCCCTGAGTGACTGATTTGAAACTCTGGGACATGGTAGGGAGGGTGAGAGTATGAAAATGAGAAGGAGGCGGAGAAGGATTCCTTTCTAATCAGGAGCTCTGCTTTCCAGTATTGTCACGTTCTCCACATGTCAGGACAGGAGGTTTTTTAATCATCAATGATCTTTGAAGAGTTCAATAGGCAATTCTACCTTGTGTTTGGAGAATTTGCAGCATTGGTGCCTCACATCAGAACCCGACTTATAGATAACCAGTTACATTCTGCTAAGTCAGTCTGATCCATAACTAAGTATATGTCTGGGCACTGGGAATTTAAACAATAAGGTATCAGTATAGTCTTTTGGATATTTTCCTTGAGTAAAATGCCAAATGATACAATGGTACAAAGGACACTTATACAACAAGTAACTGTAATATGGCCTATGAAAACTATTTTACTGGTGGTCTACACTGGAAAACCATGATTATTCAACTGTACATTTATGTTTATAAAGGATCTAGGAGCACCTGGCCTGCCATTTTTTAGGTAGTTGCTCTTGGCAAGTTCACAAGACAAATCAGAATTCTTCCAAGCTCCTTTAAACCTGGTAGAGAATCCATGTTGAACCCACTGTGTGTACACAGAGAGGATGTGGGGATCAGAGGAAAATGCCTCCGCTGACCACTCAGCAATGTCAGGGCCACTCAGATTGACAAGGACCCACAGTGGAAATAGAGGAATAAGACACATTTCCTCTGAAAATGTGTGGCATCTATTTGATAAGGTCTGAGAAAGATCTGATAGAGAGCAACCGTGAAGCAACCACTGGGTAGCCTGCTTTGATCTCCCAAAGGATAGAGCAGTCCTGATAAATGTGGTTTTCCTGGTAACTTAGCCAAGCATCTAATAAACATGTCAGAACACACAATACCTCCTTTTATGTGCACTGAAAAAGAGGAACTGGGGAGCATCTCTGTATGGTTCAGGGTCACACTAAACCCAGAAAGAAAAAGTTGTGACCTGGGAGATTTTGTAACTGAGTGGTTATTTTAATGTGAGATGGCTCTAGAGCAGGGATGTCCAAACTTTTTTCAACGGTTTTCACCAAGGGCCATATGCGGTAAAATACACAAACAGCCGGGCCACTCACTCGAGGTGAAGTACTATTGCCTCACCTGGTTTATTTAAATAAACTAAATATATTTTTGGAATTTGCTGCAGGCCAATCAACAATGGATCAGTTGTTGGCCCACGGGCCGCAGTTTGGACACCCCTGCTCTAGAGTCTTGAAAACAATTAAAGTGATCTGGTTAGACACAATTCCAATACAATCTTGCTGGAGAAATAACTTCAATGTTCGTTTAAACTGAGGCCAGCCATGGACAGTCTTCCATCTGTGATTGTTGTTCATCCTTTATGTACTGGAGCCGGCTTATATTGGTTAGGGAGAGCTCATGCCTTCCAAACTCTGTGTTCACTTACTTCAGAATGGTTGTTTGAAATTGGCCATATTGGGAGTATGTATACCACAGAAATGGGAAATGGGCAATTATAAATCAGAATTCCCTCTCGCCCAGACTGTTGTTTCACATTTATAAGTGTATGCCCACCGTATTGAAATAAAAAATGAAAACAAGCAGAGGTCTCTGACTTCCTGCCTTGGCCAGGAATTCATCTCACTCACACATTTTGGTCATGATGAGCCTGGGCCCTGGGGCAACATTAGAATATTCATGAGTCAGTGTGTTTTATCTGGTAAAAGTCTAATTTTCAAACTCTGGGAAAGTGACCCAATCTCTGTGAGACTTAGACTTCTCATATGCAAAAACGGTTGTAATACCTTCCCTTATCTATCTCACAGGCTTGTGGTGAGATTTCAAATGAATAATGAATAATGCATGTGAGAAAAAACTAATTATAATGTACATATAATTATATACTGATAGCACAGATATATTTAGTATGTTTGTATATAATATTAGGGTAATAATAGTTGATCATTGACATTTATTTAGTGTTTAATATGGGTCCCACACTCTTCTAAGCGCTCTGCATTTTGGTCTTTTCATCCTCATTAACGATATGAGGTAGGTGCTATTGTTCCCATTTTACACAGGTGAAAACTAAGATACAATAGGGTTAAAAAATTTGCCCAAGATCACACAATTGGTAAGTGACAGAGCTGAGGTGACCAACCCAGGCAGTCTAGCTTCTGATCCTGGGCTCTAAGCCACTATAGAGATTAAATGCCTAAATTCCCAGAGAGATCTGAGATAGTGTATATAAAGGTAAATTGTAAATTTATATATTTTAAAGTATAATTATTTTTAATAGAAAAGTTATTTGCTCCAGGAGCATGAACCTTAATTTCTGCACTGGCAGAATTGTTATATAAGCCCCAAAACATAATAAAAAGAGAAAGAAATAAACACAATGGATGATTTCTGTTTGCCTAAGGTTTTATATCAAAGATAAAAATGTTGATATTACTATAATGCCAGGAAATATCTAAGATTTAAAGTTTCATGGATCTTTAAACATTAGAAAAATATATTATTTTCTTTATTATAAAGCAGCATGATCATATTATCAAATATTGAGTGGGAGCCCAAGAAAAATTTCCTTCCTGAAATCAGTGTTACCATGTTGGTGGTGATATTTTATTTTTAGCACTTTTCTCTTTTGCAAGTCAGAGTTTAAAAGCATAGTTTTGGTCATAGTGATGTGCAATTTTATATTATTTTTTATCTTAAAATCCCAACACAAACATTTTCCACGTTGCTAAAAGTATGCATACAAATCATTTAATTGTTGAATTATGGTATTTGGAGTAACTATACCATACATAAAAGTATGTAATACCCTTTTCTCTACTTTTGGACATTTACATGTGTCAGTTTATTCTTTTTTTATTATAAATGCCAGTGTATTCTTCTCTTGTATATATAGCTATTGCAATATTTTGGATTATATTTTAATTTTTAGAGTTTTAGAAATAAATCAGTTCAAATGAGATGAAAAATATTTATTGGTTTTGGCACTTATTGCCAAATAAATACATAACATTTATTTTCAATGTCATTAGCAGAGTGACGAAGAATAAGAGGTCAGACAGTTAAGTTCGTGAACTCATCCTAGAAAAAGTGCTACATATCTCATTGCTGAATAGCACAACGGTCACCTTCGAAGTACTCCCCTTGGGAAGCTATACACCGATGTCAGCACCTAGTTCATCCTTCAAAGCAATTCTGGAACTCTTTTTCTGTAATGGCCATCAGAGCTGCAGTCGTTTTACTGCTGATGTCCTGAATGTCATCAAAATGTCTTCCTTTCAATATTTCCTTTCTCTTTGTGTAAAGAAAGAAGTCATTGGGGGCCAGATCAGGTGAGTAGGGAGGGTGTTCCAACACATTTATTTGTTTACTGGCTAAAAACTCCCTCACAGACAGTGAGCTGGTGCATTGTCGTGATGCAAGAGCCATGAATTGTTGGCGAAAAGTTCAGGTTGTCTAACTTTTTCAAGCAGCCTTTTCAGGACTTTCAAATAGTAAACTTGGTTAACTGTCCAATTGGTACAAATTCATAATGAATAATCCCTTTGATATCAAAAAATGGTTAGCAACATCATTGCAACAAGTTCACAAACTTAATTGTCAAACCTCGTATGTGATAGAGGCACATAGTAGGACTTGTATGTCATACGAAGGTACTTTGTAGGTGGCAAAGCCTTGGGATTTGTGTTAAATGGCGGCATTTGCCTCTTAGGATGCTTGCTCGGAATGAAGATGGGAAGTAGTCAAAGGCAGTCTACACTGGCGGCTGGGAGTCCACACAGGAGTGTTTCCCAGTAGTTCATGGAAGATGTAGCAAAGTCCTAAATTAAGCCACTAGTAATAAAGAGCAAAAGGAAACAATGTTTGTAAAATAACTGGAAAGTGCAAGCAACAAGAATGATGACTAATTAAAGGGAATATAAGGGAACTGTTTTGAGGAGAGAAAGTTTTAGAAATTCAAATTCAAGGTATAATTACTATTTCATTTTCTGGTATTATCTATCTACTTCCTCAATCCCTATTTTTAACATGGCTGCTATCTTGTACACAAATATTTCATGATGAATTCTCATAATTATTGGGTTTTATGTCTTGACAATAGAAGTAAATCTTCAGAGTCATTACATAGTTGAACATTTTAGTTGTCTTTATACATAAATTACAGCATGAATGGGTATAGAATTACTAATTAAATACTTTTTTTCACTCTACAAAACTCTGAATTAGTATTAGGTTGGTGCAAAAGTGATTGCGGTTTTTGCAATTATTTTTAACCTTTTAAACTGCAAGTACTTTTGCACCAACCTAATAGTTTTATATCTTTTGGGTTTTAATGTTGGATAAAGCTCTGAGAAGAGCTTTATTTTATTTTGCCTTTTGGTGGTATTTTGGGCTGAACTGTGGCCCTTCCCACTCAAATTCATGTATTGAAGACTTAACCTCTAATACCTAGAATTTGGCTGTATTTGGAGATAGAGTCTTTAAAGAGGTAATTAAGTTAATTAGGGCTCATTGTGGAGAGTCCTAATCCAAAATGACCTGTGTCCTTATAAAAAGAAGAGATTAGGACACAGACACACGCAGAGGAAAGTCCATATGAAGACACAGAGAGAAAATGGTCATCTACAAGCCCAGGAAAGAGGCTTCAGAAGAAACCAACCCTGCCAAAACGTTGATCTTGGATTTCCAGCCTCTAGTACTGTGAGAAAATAAATACGTGTTTTTCTAAGCCCCCTAATCTATGATATTTTGTTATGGGAGCCCCAGCAAACTAATAAGGTAGGAATCTTAATTATTTTTGGCGACAGCTCTGTAAAGGAATTTTATATAATATTATTGCAAAAGTTCACAATATATGATTAGTTGTCATTTATGAAACTGTGGTATGGAATACTGCATAATGTTAATTGGTATTATTTGAAAGAAGGGAATTTATGGTCAAGTAATTTTGGAAAAACTACATTATAGCATAATCTCTTAAAGATTTTAATACGTTATTTTTTTCCATCTTGAATGTCTAAAATGGAGTTCTAATGTCCTACTATTTCCTGCAATTTTTATTTGGAACAGTAATCCCATAAATGTATTTCAAGAATTAAAACATGTTCTTTTAATGTTTGTTGCAGAATGGGATCTTTCAATCTGTAGACTTGTATCTTTCTCCAGGTACAAAAGGTTAGTTTTCATCCTCCCCTTGTATCTTGTGGCCAATTTAGATTGAAGGTTATTGTTCCTGTCCCAATTGGTCTCATCCCTTCTTCTAAAATACCAACTGGCCATTAATGCAATTTCATTCCTTTCTTTTTTATTTGTCTAATCTTCTCTCTTGTCTTTTCATCTATTTGTCTCTATGCTCTGCGCTCTGGAAGAGTTCTCCAGATTTCCTTAATCATTGATTTAATTTTATGTAATGTTGAGTTTGCTGTTTTTATTCCTAAAGCTGATACATATTCAGATATTTTATTTGTAATTTCCTTACAATAGTTCCATGTTTCATCCTGCTCTCTTTTACATTTGCTGTTATTCATTCAGCATCCCTTTCACCTGAGACTATTTTGTTTTATTTAATACTTTATCTCCTCTTTCAGTTATTTGTATTCCTCCATTTAACAGTGAGCACAAGACTTGTTTTCCTTCAAACACTTCTATTTGCTGCAGTAAATCTTTCAAGGTTCTTTTTGCTTTGACTCTTGAGTAAACTTATTTTTCACATTAGTTTATGATGTGGATTCTCTTTATAGGCTTCATGGAGAGTGTGTGCGTGTGTGCTGTGAGGTAAAAGTGTACTTGTGTGTGTGAGATGTACATGCGTGTGCTCCTTACGCTCACTGATAATAGGACTGTTCAGGTTAGCTGTTAGCCAATGCGGCGAGAGGACTTTTCTTAATTGCCTTTACTGCTTGCTCAGGTGCTCTCAGCATCTACTTGAAGTTGTTACATCTGAAGGCTGTCTCTCTCCCCACCTGAATTTCTGGTGTTGAGTTATTAATTATTTATTAACAATAACTAGAACTTACTGAGTGATTAGTATGTGCCAGGTATTATTCGAAGTGCTTTAGGAGAATTCACTTATTTAAGCCAAGAAAAGAAAAAGAAAAACCTAAACCCAAGGGGAGACTGCAGCACAGGAGTTGCCCAAGGCCGTACATTATCAAGGAGCCAAGCCTGGGCACTTGGTCACACTATCTCTCTGGGATGTGCTATGGACGAAGGAGGGTTCTCTCTCTCCCACCGCTTCCTCGTCTGACCACATAGAATTATTTTAAACATGCATCAATTATGTACAAAAGTTGAATGTTCCTCCCCTTGCTTGGAGAAAATACAACTTCAGAGTTCACTGCATACACATTTGTTCCTACCTTACAATCTCCTTACTGTAAAATTCCCACTATAAGAGGGAATGTTGCACTGGCCATGCCTTGCTGTGATTGGCTTGTTTGGGTTCTTGGAAAATAATCCTCAAGTAGTTACAGAAAGAGAGGTTTTGATGAGGATAGCAGTGTGTGACTGTCCTGCCCAGCTCAGGAAGTATCTTTGGCACAATAGAGATGGGCATGCAGAATCCTCTCTGTTAAGACATCAAGCGTGAGAAGCACACAGTGCGATTTGTTGGAAACACCCCTCTTCATTCTTGCCTAGCCCTGGAAATCTGCCTTACGAGTCCTTTACTGGTCAGGGAAATTCCTCCTGGAGTCATGCAGACTGTGAAGAACAGTTCTAGCTACTAGCACTACTGAAACTGTGCTGGTTGTCATGACTTTGCACAAACACATACAAGGGAAAATTTAACATTACATTTTACATGAAGTGGTGAGCTACTCTGGTATTCTGACCAGACAAACTGGAGTGGTGAGAGCCAAGGTCCAGTGTGAGAGAGAGCTCATTGAGGGCAAACGTCCACGACATAGACAAAGATGTTTCAAGATGAAAAAAATATCCAAACATAATGAAGTCCAGGGTTAGGATGGGAAATAAAATATTAACTCAAAAAGAAAGACCACTAGTGGCAGTCATATAAGGAAGAACCAGTAGAACTTAGAAGAGCCACTGAGGTTACGATCGACAGAGAATAGGATTCCTGTATGGATGTCTTGGGTTGTTTTCATAGCTAGAAAGATATTAAGGCTAAATAATTTATTTTATTATTAATTATATTAATGACTAATCTATTAAGCCCAAATTAATGTAAATAACCACCTCAAAAACCTTCATTTAAGGTGCCCAAAACTCTAAATCTAAGGTATCATGGAAAAGAGGAAGGTTCTGAACTAGAATTATTTGTTTCTTTCAAATTTTCTATTTTGAGTGAATGGGCAAATGAACAGGGGAACGAGTAGACTGTGGAACCTTAGCAGAAATGAAATAGAATGGATTCGTCTGGACACGTACAAGAGGAGGCACAGGGTTCAGACTGGTGATGCCCTCCATCACTTTGAGTAATTGACTTCTGTCAAAGTGAGATGCTCACAGAGCCGTACAGGAGAGTATTTTTTTCCTGAATTGTGTCCTCTTTGGCATGATGCTGATTAACATAATTCTTGCATGAATTTTGATCTCTCCACAGTAGGTGATCCCCAGCTGCCACCAAAAGGGCCTGCTAATCCACACAGCTTCTGACAGTAACAACCTGGATGTAGCGGGGAATAGGGGTCAGAACTACTGGAGCCATAAAAGGAGCATTCTGGAAAAGATGTGCTGTGAGCTGTGTGTGTTCTTGGTGGTAGCAATGTAGGTAAACGAGTTGTTTGTCAGTAGGATGTATTCTGTCACATACGCTTTAATGTTCTGATCTTTCCACCAGGAATCTATGGGTGGTAAATAACAAATACATAAATGTGAAATTGGAAGGTCTGAAAACAATCCTTTCAATACTTGGTTGATGAACATGGGGCCCCAGAAATAATGTAATTAGATTACTCTTGGATGTGAAAAGTACAGTCAATGAGTCACTGATAGAAGTTACGTGTGGCAAATGTCAGTGAAGAGAATGAAATGTGCCATCGTCATGTCGAAGATCAGCCACCACTGAGACAGGTTTGTGTTCATGGAAGGTGTTACAAAAAGAACAAAATCCAGAGCAATCATATTTTGAAAATACTAGAAACCCAAGAGACTGCACAAAAGGTTCTTGGATTTCTAGAACTGGTCCTTGATCTAAGTGTATGTCATACATGGGTGGTGGCGCAGTACAGTGGGTGCTCCCAAATGAAGCCCATGAAATTGCCCCTGGCCTGGATGTGACATCAAGAATGTGATGGATGCTCCCCAGGCTTGTCTACTCTTCCCATACACCCACATGAACTGATCCACGTCTCAGGAACTCTTAAACTGCTCCTGTGATTACACATTTGTTTGTAGTTTTTTCAGGACTTTTTAGGCAGCTACAGGTTGAAATAAATGGCTGAGAATTTTCTGATTGTGGCTTATCCTTAGGTGAGACCAAGCACGCTGCCTTTTTGCACTCTGGCTTTCGGTAGAAGCAACCACGCTGTGGTTTGGGTGATTTCCTTTTGAACCTGGAGTTCAAAATGCCCTGAGCCCAAGCGCACTTATAGGTGTGCTTCACTCTAGTGAGTACAATTTTTCAATTCTAGTGAGTACAATTTTTCAAGCTGAGTGATTTCAGCCTTATTTAGAGTCTTGACATTTACTTTATGGTTGAAATTGCTACTTGTTTCACCAAAATGCATTTTCCACTCCTTATTTTGCTGTAAAACTAGACTATGTTTTATGCTTCCTGCTCAATGAGGGATGGCCAAATGATGGAGTTTGAACCAAAGGAATGTGAGCGGAAGTGATGTGTGTCACTTTCAGGCTAGATCCCAGAAGATCTGTTTACATGAATTTCTCTATGGTTTTCTGGAAACGTCTACAGCAGGGGTGTCCAAACTGCGGCCTGCGAGCCAACTGGGGCCCGCAATCCATTGTTAATTGGCCCGCAGCAAATTCCAAAAATATATTTAGTTTACTTAAATAAACCAGGTGAGGCAATTCGTACTTCACCTCGAGTGAGTGGCCCGGCTGTTTGTGTATTTTACCTCATATGGCCCTTGGTGAAAACCTTTGAAAAAAGTTTGGACACCCCTGGTCTACAGCCACATTTAAAACCACATGCTGCAGATAGCAGAGACACCATCAGCCTAAATCCCTGCATGAAAAATTTGGGAAGATCCATTGCCTCCTTCCTCTACTTGTCAACCTGCATAGATACTAGAATGTTATGTAAGCAAGTAATGAGTTTCTCTTGCATTGAACCATTGCACATTGAGTCTGTTAATTACTGCAGCATAAGCTGCACTGAAGCATCTTTAAATGATGTGCTCAGTTTTTCTAACCTACATACAGTTTTTATCTTACAGGTAGGTTGTTGTTATATTAAATGAGAACATAGATGCATGGTGGTTGGCATGCAATAAGTGCTCAAAGACTGATAGTTACCCTGAATAGTATGTTCCGAGGTTAAAAGGAATTCTTGATATTCTTAATTTACTTGGATAATTAGCTGCAAAATGAAAATGTTTTAGTCACTTGGGGGTATCGACAGGCTTCTAAACTAAAAAACTAAGCATTAAAAATCTATCCAAATGCCTAATGTCCAAGAAACTTCTTTGGTACATGTAGTTGCAATTTGTTATCCATGTTTTCTCCCATAGAACTTCTATAAGATTTTTTAAAATTAAAGTTTATTGGGGTGACAATGGTTAGTAAAGTTACGTAGGTTTCAAGTGTACAATTCTGTAATACATCATCTATATATCACATTGTGTGCTCACCACCCAGAGTCAGTTCTCCCTCCATCACCATATATTTGACCTCATTTACCTTCATCTACCACCGCGCCCCTTACCCTTTGGTAACCACTAAACTATTGTTTATGTCTATTAGTTTTTGTTTCTTTGTTTGTTTGTCTTGTTCTTTTGTTGTTTTCAGTTTTATATCCCATGTATCAGTGAAATCATATGGTTCTCGACTTTTTCTGTCTGACTTATTTCACTTAGCATGATAATCTCAAGATCCATCCATGTTTTCACAAATGGCACTATTTCATCTTTTGGCAGAACTTCTATAACTATTTTTATTATCTGCGGTAGGTAGCTCTAGGTTGGCCCTTGATGACCTCACCTTCTTGAATTCCCATCTATGTGCAATCACTCTCCCCTTGAGTGTGAGCTGCTTCTAGTGGTTTGCTTCTAACCAAAAAAATGCAACAAAAGTGATGGAACATCACTTCTATGATCAGGTTACAAAATCAGTGACTTCCATTTCACTAGCACATTCTCTTTATTGCCTTAGTTGGCTTCACACTCAGAAGGAGCAGGCTATTATGTGGGAGAGGCCCACAATGGAAGGTATGATGGCGTGCTCTGAGCAGCAGCCAGTGAGGGACTGAGGCCCTCAGTCCAACCATGTATGAGGAACTGAATTCTACCCACACAGGCTGAGTGAACTTGGAAATGGATCCTTCTGCAACTGAGGTCTCAGATGCAGACCCGGATTGATACTGTGGTTGTGGCCTGTGAGAGAGTATAAGAGGATCCAATTAAGCTGTGCCCAGATTCCTGATCCCCAGAAACTGTGACATAATAAATGTGTACCGTAGCCCCCCGTCCATGGGGGATACGTCCCAAGACCCCCAATGGATGCCTAAAACCACAAGTAGTAGAGAACTCTATATATGCTATGTAGTTCTTATACATGCATGCACACCTATGATAAAGTTTAATTTGTAAATTAGGCACAGTAAGAGATTAACAACAATAAGTAATAGTAAAATACAATAATTATATTAATAACAATATACTAAAAGTTATGTGAATATGGTCCCTCTTTCTCTCTCTCCAATAATTTGTATATTTTCCAGTCCGAACCTAATCCCGAATCTGTGTGACCATCCCTCACTTTCGTAAATAGCATGGTGTTACTCATATCAGGGGACCCCTTGCAGATGTCCTTGTATGGGTTCAATGTTTTGTGGCACAATACTTTGCCATCAATCTGAACATGTTTTCTGTTCATGTCGCCACCCACAAATTTATGCCTTTTTCATATTAACTAAGTACCTATCACTCACTGTGGTGGTAGCTTTTGCAGTTTGAGATGAGACAGCAAAATTAGCATGGATGTCTTTTTCCTTTACAATTTCATGTATGGAAGATCTGTTCTCACCAGAGATCTTAGAACATCAGCATGATATTTATCTTTCTTTATGAAGTTGGGAACTTTCACCTTTTTCACTAAAAGGAGCACTTTATGGCTTCTCTGTGGTATATCTGAATTGCCAGCATCACTACTCTTGTACTTTGGAACCATCATTAAGTAAAATAAGGGTGATGTGAACACAAGCACTGCCAAACCGTGACCTTGATCTAAATGCCCACATGGCAAACAAGGGACTAACAAGCAGGTGGCAGCATACACAGTGTGGACTCACTGAACAAAGGGATTATTGACATGCCAAAGGATGGGATGGGCCAGTGCGAGATGTCATCATGCTACTCAGAATGGCGCACAATTTATGACTTATGAATTGTTTATTTCTGCAGTTTTCCATTTAATATTTTCAGACCATAGTTGACCTTGGGTAACAGAAACCACAGAAAGTGAAACTGGGGATCAGTGTGGACCAGGGCATTGAAGTTGCTAAATTTGCGGATAATTTCTTATGCAGCATTGTATAATAGATCTACATGAGGTGTTAACAGGCTGGCTTGTCCCTCAGATACTTTTCTTTAATACTCACAGGTTGAAATGATCATATCTCTGTTTTTGTTTTTGTTTGCCATTTGGTATTCCTTAATAGATTGTATAACTCTTGAAGGGACTGATACTATCCATTTTCTTTGTGTCTTTTGTGGTTATGGACCAATGTGGTATAGGTGTTCAATGAATAACATAAATGTGAAAAAGTGTTCTATCTATTAATTTGGAAATTTACATTTACAACTGGTTTAGAATACTACAAATTTTCATTTCCAATGAAAACTACTTTCTTTTGCTCAAATTACAGATGAAGTATTTTCCTTTTGCAATTAAAATTAAATCTATTTTCAAGTACGTCATGTACAATTAAGCTTCTAGGATCATTATATATTTCTACAGTTTTACTAAATTTATCTTTAGAATATTTTTCTAGAAAAATAATTTATTCATAGAACTTTTTTCTTAGAGTCAGCAGAGAATTAATTTAAAGTACATGATACAGATTTACTAACTAAATCCAATTTCTATTTTTCATAGTTGCAATATAAAAACCTTTAAAACATAGATCAAATTTTATCAAAGCATATAGAAACATTTAAGGATCTAGCAATTGAGTATCATCAATATAAACCAAAAGAGAAACCCTAAAAAACTATGGTTTATATCTAGATGTAACAAAAAGTAACAAATAAAAGAATGTATGTGAAATATGTGTTTATGTATATATGTATACATATATAGGGTTAGAACAATTTAAATGTAGCTTCTAAATAATAAAGGGATTAAAAATATATTGCTTTGCCTTTTATGTTGTTTGTTTGAAACATGTTTAAAATCATTCATTTTGGTATTTACTTTTGTCAAATTATAATCTTTATCACTTAATAATAGAGGATCAGAAGCATTTTAAGCACATTAAAATGATGACATTTCGATGGAATTCAGTTGAGCAATAATTTTATCAAATAATATATTTCTTTTAAAAATACTACTGAAGAAATTATCACACACAAATAGGACAGAATAGAGAGAAAAATGTCATCTTAAATCATCTGTCACACCTTACAGGTAACTTTGTATAATTCTATGCTTACGTCATGTGTCGATATATACTTGGAACACACAAAATATGGAAAAGCTAAATTTATCAATATATTATGAAAATTATTTTATGACAGTTATTCATACTATTTCCATAGATAGAAAAAATCTGTATAAATGATGTATTAGTGCTAAAGCAAGGAATTTATATAGAAGTTATACTACCAAATGAACAAGAATCTCTTCATATTAATTCTCCTGGGAATACTTATTTTTAGACATGTTAGCATATTCCAGCTTAGATGTGTGTATGTATCACAGTTATGTTGTTACTGTTCAGAACAATTTTGGAATACCAGTTTTGATGTGAAGTAAGAGTCGTTCAATAAGCTCTACAAGATCATTAATCTTTTCTGTGAGAAACCACACCTACCCATCATTAATAAAATTTTGCCAGCATTAAGGCTATTAACATGGAAGTCCCATAGGTTCTAAAGGCAGAAGATGAGTTGAAATACTGTTTTGAACAATGGTGTGATTGTTGAAGTAAAGTGTACAGCCTTCCAAAACATTGCTTCAAGGAAGATAGAATTGCTTTTTTGATTGTACAAATATTGATGTGTTTACTTAATACATTCTGGCAATACTTTCCCACTACTGCTTGCTCGCGTAACACTATATGATGAACTGTGTAGGCATGAATATGTTTATTTGGTTGTTCTACAGATCAGTTCTATCATATCTCTCAAATACTTATCTGAATAGTAAATTTGAATCTTAATAATAGAAATCATTAGCACAAATTAGAATATAAAACATTAAAAATAAAATGTTGCTTAAAATTATTCCTACAGCTAAAGAAACAGAAAATGATCTTTAAACAAAGTCGTTAAAAGGCAATAAAGAAAAGAGGAAATTAATATATTTTTATTTAATATTAGAGATGAGAATACTAAGACCTAGAGGAGTGAGATGATTTGCACAGAGAAAATAAATCTTCCAAATGTATAGGACACTGGCAGATGTGACTTCGTGGGCTGCCCAAAGAGAATCCAAGTCTCTGAGGTTTTTATTGGATGACATAGAAAGGCAGAAATGAGTTGTAACATTTTGAGGCTTATATATACTAAGAAATCCTAGGATATCGACTTTCTGAGTGTTTCAGTGTTTAGAATGTTGTAATATATTTAACAGATAGAAGAACTAGTACAAAAATCAAAGATGCCAAATACTGACTTTTCACATTTTAATAGCTACAACCCTTATTTTGCAAGCATCAATCATTTTAAACCTGGACAATCTGAGCTGACAGCTTTGTCACCAGGCTTTCTAAAATAAGCAGTATGATAGTCTTTCTTTTAATGAAATTCTAAGTATCTAACTTTTCCAGTTCCCAATGACATTTGGTAACTCTTCTAAAATGAGTAAATATGAATAGGTATTATTTATGTAACAGAGATTCTGAAAATATTTTAATTTAATTACCTCTTGGATTGCCTTAATCATTTATTCTTTCCTTTCCTTTTGCTGTGAACCACTTTTAATTGACTTGGGAACAAAACCAATAACTGAAATCTTATTAGTAAACATAAATAAGCAATTGCTCTAAATGAGGACCCACAGGATAGTATCCAGTGAGGGTAATGATAGCAATATTGGTTCCTGTGCATTTGGGCCCTTGCAGCAAAAATGAACCAATAATAAATTATATGGGAAGTAGGGTAGAAAGTATTATTCTAGATCGAGGTCCTTCCCTGTATTTCCCTTTCGGTTTATTTATTATTTATTTTTTCCCTGCATGTCTCTTCCATTTCCTTCTTCTACATGGGCAATCTACATCTTCCAGACCAAACTGTTCTGAAGTACAATCAAAAGACACAATTCAGTTAGCAAGGACACTGTCATTGCTGTACACATTTTTCAATGGGATCGCTGGACAGCCAGCTGCCTCCCGGGTTCTTTCCTCTGTCAGTCATGCTTTCAACAATATAAGAGATTGTATCTTAGTGATCAGGAAAACAGACCCTAGAGCTAGCTGCCCTGAGTATGGTTCTAATCCTTAGTAGGCGTATTAAATCTTAGGCAAGTTCAAAACCTCTCTGTGTCTCAGTCTCCTTATGTATAAAATGATCTTAACAAAAATAAAAATAATCCTGCATCATAGGATTATTGTGAGGATGAGTTACTGTACCTTAACCACTTAAGATGATACCTGCTGTAGCATAAGCACCTAAAAATGCTAGCCACTGTTATTGTTATTGATATTTTTCTACATGCACATTCTGAAAGTGTTTGAAGCTTACTTCTATTAGTTTGGGTATCTGTCTTTATTTCTGACTATCTCTTTCATATCTTTTATTTAAATTAATACTTACACTCCCCCCACCTCCACCCTCACACTGCAGCATGGTTTCCACTATGACATCACACTGAGATTTTTCCCTGACATGTAACCTACTGGGATTCAGCTAATGAACTTCAACTTCCTTCTTCAAGGTGGTTTCTTTATCTATCTGGGGCATTGCACAGTGCTCCAGGAGCACAGCATTTTGAGAAATTAGGTCTTAAAGCTGAGCTACAACTGCCAATATGTTGAACTATTGTCTCTATCTTTATGATGTTCACACAAATAGTTTAGTGGGACAAGTGCCCAAATGCCCGATTTCCCATTTTGAACAAGCTGAGGCCTTTAAAACACAAAACAAGTACAAGGTATATGTAAGCAAAATCCCAGTCTGCTGACAACTCCTTCAATAAATCACTTTTGGATCTTATATTTCTATCAATGGATATATTAGATACAATTATCAGATCATTTTTTCCCCGTGGAAAATAAATTGAAGCTTCTCTCTATGTACATGGCACAATACATGTCTCCTAGTCCATTACTTCCAATTCTAGTGCCAATGCCACTCCTTATTTCAGAACTTTGAATTTCATCCCAGCTCCCACCCTGCAGGTTTGACTTCTTGCTTAGTTTCCTCTTTGTGAAGGGCAGATAGTAACTGGCCTCCCTCATAAGAGTGCTGTCAGAGTTAAATGCAGTCGTGTACACAAAGCCTCTGACACACTCGTAGCCAATAGGACTCCTCGGACTGTTACTTCGGAAGGTGAAGATCTCGATGTGGCAAAAATAGTTTGGAATGAAGGTTTGAAAATTCACATTTTAAATAGTCACAAGCTGTTGAATTTGTAGGGAATTTCCCTAATTCCAGTTGAGAATGGTCAGATTATTACAGGAAACCCATTAGACACCTTGATAATAGTATTTGCATTCAAGTTTTATTTAAACAATACTTAAATTTGTTCAGTTTGACTGTGGAGCTTTGGCCCTTGAAAAATATTTTTACTGACATGTGAAAAGGAGGTGTTCTTCTGAGCTCTATAAATTTATCTTATTATTACAACCCCTGGCTTCTCTGTCATCTATACACACAATGGCACGTACACACGTACATCAAAGGAGCTGTGCTGTGTGTTCTGTACTGTCACCAGCCTCAATAACAAATCTTGTAACTGCAGCATTTACAGTAGATTTTTTCCTTGTCTTTGTCCAACATAAATAATTTTGTCTTACTAATAATTGAAGATTATCACAACACACATTTTGAAGAGTCCTTGTTCTAATTCCTATATGATTCCTTGGTGTAACAATTGTATTTCCTTTAAAACAAATCCTTTCTGGAAAACTCTCTGAAGACTGGAGTTCTGGCAATTATTAGATCACAGTTACACTTTGTCAGCACTAAATGTCTCACAACCTTGCTGGAAGAGAGGAAGACCCAAAGATTACTATATATTTCAACAAGAAGGTGCTAACTTTGCATTATTTTCCATTCTTCTTCCTCCCTTTGTCAGGAAGATAGATCCATGCTGTGCTATTCTCTGTTCTGGTTGCCACCTTTGTCATGAGAATGAGCCCCAGAATCAGGATGTTTCCTGTGAGATATAATAGCATGCTTTCCCACTCTCACCTCTCAGGATGTTGTATTTAGTTAGGTTAGAGCCTCTGAATCCCTTAGGGCATCAGCACAACAGTCACCATTCACACAGGGTGTCTTTTTTGCTGGTATTTATTATAAAAGGATTTGATGTCTTGGTCAGTTTTGCAATCTTTCTCTATCTCATATGCCTTAAAAAAACAAAAAACAAAAAACAAAACCTTTGTTTTTATCACTAGCAGGTCAATCAAATGTATGTTGCATTTTGTGGCATAGAGAAACATACACATAGTTTAATTATTTTAAAAATACCTGTCACATACAAATATTTTAATATCTCAACTACACATAGGAATATAGAACAAGTAGCTGCTATACTTTTGGGAGAAGATGTGGTGATATGGGCACTTAAAAGGGGTCCATCTCCTTGAAGATGTATTTATTTCGTATTGTGAAAATGTCTACCTTTTAATTTTCATTTGCCTGAGGGCACATTTTCAAATTACTGTTAAATTTGCCTCTCATCTACACTAAGATATAAATACTAGATTGTATTTTTATATGTTGTTCTTCCATGTAAACTGAATCCTGCAAATACACATCCAAGTGACCAATTCTTTTCACAAATGTTAGGATATATGGAGCAAACATAGTAAACCTGTCTACACAGTTGCATTTCTCAATATAGACAGAATTTCTTGCCCACGCAGGGCAAGAGAAGAGAACATGGTAGGAATGATAAGTCTTCTTGAATTTGAAAAGTCTACACATAAGAAGGCAAATAACTATATGAATCTAGTCACTGATACAACTTCCTACATGATGCATGTAAGAAATATTTTTTGAGTTAAATTTACTAAATTTGTCTTGAGTTTTAGCCTCTTTTTTTCTCAGAAGAAATTGACCTAACATTGAATTACACGTGATCTTTTTCTCAGATTAAAAACAATATGATTATTGGAAGTTTGGGCCAGATTACTACGAAAACCAGAAACCACACTAAGTTCTTCAACAGAAAAGATTTAATAGAGGTGATTGATAATCTAACTCTGACTGACGAGGAAGCAACTTGCCCCTCACTGGTAGTGAAGGGCCCCTCGAGTCTTGGCCACATCCTCCTCTTGGCCCCTAGACTAGGCTGTCTCCCCTGTAGCATTTGTTGTATTGCCACCCACCTGTCAGCATGATCGTTGTAGTGACATCCATGGCAGCTCCACTGGCTCACTCTCAACTCAGAAAGTACTGTAACCTTCTCCTCCAGGTTAGTCAGAGATGTGATTCGCTTCACACCGTACAGATGCCGAGAAGCTTAGGGGCACTATACTCGGGCCCTTCTTCTTCATAACCATGATGGGTGCAATGCTTTTCATTGCGCATCTCCCAATGGGTGTGGAGACATATTGTGAAGCAATCTCCATTCAAATTCCTGAATACAGTCATGGAACAAGTTTCTCACTGCGATTTCAAGCCCCCTCAATCAGCCTAACTCACCTCCTGCCTCTGGGCTTTATATAGATGGGGAGATCAGGATACAAATTCCACTAGCAGTTTTACTTATCTGCCTTCTTCCTTGTCATTGAAACCCCTCAAGACTGAGGGGCAGGCTTCAGTCATGCTCTGGACCTACTCTATGCCAAGCTCTATGGCAAAGCTCACCAGGTCTACAGGTCAATGTATTCAATATTTGCAAGTCATTATTTAGAAAGAGTATTTGTAGATAAACCTTTGTTACAGATATAGTTGTCTTACTTTAAAAAATAAAAATATCCTACTGTGAAGACCATAAACTTTATATTTCTCTAAACTTTCTGTTTAAATATCCTAATTCCTATCTCCCAATCCATAATAAATGGAAGTTTTGTTGTAAATAAAATAAATGTTATGTACAAGAAAATGGAAAGAAATAAAGCACATTGTTATGTTTCCTATTTCAAATAAACAAGCTTGGTTAAGAGAAGTGGCAGATGAATTAAGTCAGGAGGCTAAAGTAAAAGAACGTTCAATGCCATCATCTGTACACTTCTATTGGGCTCTAAAGTTACCCTAGAGAAGTGGAGGTAGGCAGGTTCTGATTTTGTTGCCTTATAGCCTGATGTGATAGAGGTCTGAGATACAGTGTGTGCTTGTGCCTCTTGAAAATGCAGGTCTGTGGCAGAAATTGCAGGCTGTTGAAGTGAGAAGTCATTGTCACACTGGAAGATATTTTTTATTTTTTAATTTATTGGGGTGACAATTGTTAGTGAAATTACATAGATTTCAGGTGTACAATTCTGTATTACATCATCTATAAATTCCATTGTGTGTTCACCACCCAGAGTCAGTTCTCCTTCCATCACCATATATTTGATCCCCCTTACCCTCATCTCTCACCCCCCCCACCCACCTTACCCTCTGATAAACACTAAACTATTGTCTGTGTCTATGAGTTTTTGTTTCTCGTTTGTTTGTCTTCTTCTTTTGTTGTTTTTGGTTTATATACCACATATCAGTGAAATCATATGTTCTCTGCTTTTTCTGTCTGACTTATTTCACTCAGCATTACACTCTCAAGAGCCACCCACGTTGTCACAAATGTTCCTATATCATCTTTTCTTACCATCGAATAGTATTCAATTGTGTATATATACCACAACTTCTTTATTCATCTATCGAAGGACATTTTGGTTGGTTCCATGTCTTGGCCACCGTAAACAAAGGTGCAATGAACATTGGAGCACACATGTCTTTATGGATAAATGTTTTCAGATTTTTTGGGTAGATACCGAGGACAGGGATTGCTGGGTCATATGGTAATTCTTTTCGTAATTTTTTGAGGAATTGCCACACTGCCTTCCATAAGGGCTGCACCAGTCTGCATTCCCACCAACAGTGTATGAGGGTTCCTTTTTCTCCACAGCCTCAACAACACTTGTTACTATTTGTCTTGTTGATGATAGCCATTCTGACTGGGGTGAGGTGATATCTCATTGTGGTTTTTATTTGCATTTCTCTGATGATTAGTGATATTGAGCATTTTTTCATATGTCTAGTTGCCATTTGTATGTCCTCTTTGGAGAAATGTCTCTTCAGGTCCTCTGCCCATTTTTCAATTGGGTTGTTTGTTTTTTTGTTGTTGAGTTGCATGAGTTCCTTGTATATTTTGGATATTAGCCCCTTATCGGAGGCATTGTTTGCAAAAATCTTCTCCCACTCAGTTCCATTCTTTATTTTGTCGATGGTTTCTTTTGCTGTGCAGAAGCTTTTAAGTTTCATATAGTCCCATTCGTTTATTTTAGCTTTTGCTTCCATTGCCTTTGGAGTCAAATTCATAAAATGCTCTTTGAACCCAAGGTCCATAAGTTTAGTACCTATGTTTTTTTCTATGCAGTTTATTGTGTCAGGTCTTATGCTTAAGTCTTTGATCCATTTTGAATTAATTTTGGTACATGGTGACAGATAGTCCAGTTTCATTCTTTTGCACGTGGCTATCCAATTCTCCCAGCACCATTTATTGAAGAGGCTGTCTTTCCTCCATTGTATGTTTTTAGCTTCTTTGTCAAAAATTATCTGTCCATATTTAGGTGGTTTTATTTCTGGGTTTTCAATTCTATTCCGTTGGTCTAGGTGTCTGTTTTTCTGCCAATACCATGCTGTTTTGATTATTATAGCCCTGTAGTACAAGCTAAAGTCAGGGAGTGTGATACCTCCATTATTGTTCTTTTTTCTTAACATTGCTTTGGCTATTGGGGTCTTTTGTGGTTCCAAACAAATCTGATGATTTTTTGTTCTATTTCTTTAAAAAATGCCATTGGGATTTTGATGGGGATTGCATTAAATCTGTATATTGCTTTGGGTAATATGGCCATTTTAACTATGTTGATTCTTCCAATCCATGAGCACGGAATGTCTTTCCATTTCTTTGTGTCTTCTTCAATTTCTTTCAAAAATGTCTTATAGTTTTCAGCATATAAGTCTTTCACATCCTTGGTTAAGTTTATTCCTAGGTATTTTATTCTTTTTGCTGCAATTGCAAAAGGAATTGTTTTTTGTATTTCTTTTTCTGAGATTTCATTGTTAGTATATAGGAATGCAATGGACTTTTGTACATTGATTTTGTAGCTGGCAACTTTACTGTATTCATTGACTGTTTCTAATAGCTTTTTGGTGGAGTCTTTAGGGTTTTCTATATACAGCATCATGCCACCTGCAAAGAGTGATAACTTAACTTTTTCATTCCCAATTTGGATGCCTTTTATTTCTTTCTCTTGCCTGATTGTTCTGGTAAGGACTTCCAACACTATGTTGAAAAGCAGAGGTGATAGGGGACAGCCCTGTCGTGTTCGTGAACACGGGCTTCAGTTTTTCACCATTAATTATGAGATTAGCTGAGGGCTTGTCATATATTAAGGTATTTTCCTTCTATACCTATTTTATTAAGTGTTTTAATCATGAATGGATGTTGTATCTTGTCAAATGCTTTTTCTGCATCAATTGATATAATCATATGATTTTTGTCCTTTATTTTGTTTATGTGATGTATCACATTGATGGATTTGCGGATGTTGAAACCTCCTTATGCCCCGGGGATGAACCCCACTTGGTCTTGATGAATAATCTTTTTAATACATTGTTGTATTCGATTTGCTAGAATTTTGTTTAGGATTTTTGCATCTGTATTCATCAGAGATACTGGTTTGTAGTTTTCTTTTTTTTGTGTTGTCCTTACCAGGTTTTGGTATCAGGGTAAAGTTGGCCTCATAAAATGAGTTAGGGAGTACTGTCTCTACTTCAATTTTTTGGAAGAGTTTGAGCAGGATTGGTATTAGATCCTCTTTGAAGGTTTGGTAGAATTCACTAGTGAAGCCATCTGGTCCCGGACTTTTGCTTTTGGGAAGGTTTTGGATGACTGATTCAATTTCGTTACTGGTGATCAGTCTGTTTAGATTTTCCAGTTCTTCATGGTTCAGCCTTGGAAGGCTATATGTTTCTAAGAACTTGTCCATTTCTTCTAGGTTATTGAATTTGGTGGCATATAGTCCTTCATAGTATTCTTGGATGATCCTTTGTATTTCTGTGGTGTCCGTGATAACTTCCCCTTTTTCATTTCTGATTTTGTTAATTAGTGTCTTCTCTCTTTTTATCTTAGTGAGTCTAGCCAAGGGTTTGTCAATTTTGTTAATCTTTTCAAAGAACCAGCTCTTTGTCACATTAATTTTTTCTATTGTCTTTTTGTTCTCTATTTCATTTAGTTCTGCTCTGATTTTTGTCATTTCCTTTCTTCTGCTGACCTTGGGTTTCACTTGTTCTTCTTTTTCTAATTCTTTAAGGTGTAACATGAAGTTATTTATTTGGGATTTTTCTTGTTTCTTGAGATAGGCCTGTAATGATATAAATTTCCCTCTTAAAACTGCTTTCGCTGCATCTCAAAAATTTTGGTAGGATGTATTTTCATTGTCATTTGTTTCTATGTATCTTTTGATCTCTTCTCGAATTATTCTTTGACCAAGTCATTCTTTAAAAGTATGTTGTTAAATCTCCATGTATTTGTGTTTTTTCCTGCTCTCTTTTTGCAGTTGATAGCCAATTTCAAAGCCTTGTGATCAGAGAATATGCTTGGTATGATTTAAATCTTCTTAAATTTGCTGAGGCTGATTTTATGTCCCAATATATGGTCTATCCTTGAGAATGTTCCATGTACACTAGAAAAGAATGTATAGTCTGGTGTTTTAGGATGAAGTGCTCTATATATGTCAATTATGTCCATTTCATCTAATGTGTCATTTAGAGCTGCTATTTCGTTATTTATTTTCTGTTTGGATGATCTATCCATAGCTGTCAATGATGTATTTAAGTCCCCTAGTATAATTGTGTTTTGGTCAATTTCTCCCTTTAGTTCTGTTAGTAGTTGCTTGGTATATTTCGGTGCTCCCTGATTGGGGGCATAAATATTGATGACTGTTATGTCTTCTTGTTGTATAGTCCCCTTCACCATTATGAAATGTCCATCTTTGTCTCTTGTTACCTTTTTCACCCTGAAGTCTGTTTCATCTCATATAATTATGGCTACACCTGATTTTCTCTGGGTACCATTTGCTTGGAGTGTCAATTTCCACCCTTTCACTTTGAGTCTATGCTTGTCCTTGTAGCTGAGATGTGTCTCTTGGAGACAGCATATGGTTGGGTTTAGTTTTTTGATCCAATCTGCTACTCTGTGCCTTTTTATTGGTGAGTTCAGTCCATTTACATTTAGGGTGATTATTGATATGTGAGGATTTCCTGTCATTCTATCTTTAATTTTCTGGTAAGGCTGTGTCTCCATTGTTTCTTTGCCTTTTTGTTGTTGTCTATTATTTCTGTGTGGTGGTATTCTATGATGTTTCCCTCTGTTTCTTCTTTTATTTCAGTATATATTTCAGTTCTGGATTTTTTTTGAGTGGTTACCCTTAAGTTTATGTAAAAGAAAGTTTGATATTTAGAGTATTCCACTTTCTTCAGCACGCTTACTTTCTCCATTCCCATATTCCGGTTCAGGCCTTTACTCTCCCCATTTTTATGTTTTGGTTGCCACAAATTGTCCTTGTTGATGGTGGTCGGATAGCCTCCTTTTGTATTTCTTGTAGTGCAGGTCGTGTATTAGAAAATTCCCTCAGCTTCTGTATGTCTGGAAAGGTCTTTATTCCTCCTTCATATCTAAAGGATATCTTTGCTGGATATATTATTCTTGGCTCATAATTTCTCTCAATAGTTTGAATATTTGGTTCCAATCCATCCTGGCTTGTAGAGTTTCTGCTGAAAAATCTGATGATAATCTAATGGGCTTTCCTTTGTAGGTTACCGTCTTCTTTTCCTGGCTGCCTTGAGGATTCTTTCTTTGTCGTTGATTTTAGACAGCTTCAATACAATGTGACTTGGAGAAGGCCTGCTGGGATTGAGGTAATTAGGTGTTCTATTTGCTTCTTGGATTCGAGGATCCAGTTCTGTCCACAAGTTTGGGAAGTTCTCATCGACAATTTGTTTGAATATATTCTCTGTTCCCTTCTCTCTTTCTTCTTCTGGTATGCCCATTATTCTTATATTGCTGTTTCTGATGGAGTCAGAAAGTTCTTGTAGAGTTCTTTCATTTCTTTGAAGTCTCAAGTCTCTTTCTTCTTCCATCTGTGTAATTTCCAGGTTTCTATCTTCGATGTCACTGATTCTTTCCTCCATCTGTTCAACTCTACTACCAAAGGTGGTTATTTCATTCTTAATTTCTTCTATTGAGTTCTTAATCTCCAGAAATTCTACTTGGTTCTTTTTTAAAATTTCAATCTCTTTTGTAAAATGCTCATGCTGTTCTTTGATTTTGTTTCTGAATTCATTAAACGGCCTTTCTGTGTTTTCTTGCATCTCGTTGAGTTTTTTCAGAACTGCAATCTTGAATTCTCTGTCATTTAAGTCACATATTTCCATATCTTTAAATTTCTTTTCTGGAGACTTTTCACTTTCTTTCTGAGCTATCTTGTTGCCTTGGTTATTCATTGCAATTACTGATTTATTATTTCTCTTCCTAGACGTCTACAGGAGTGGCTTCTGCAACAGGTTGATAGGAAGAGGTCTTTCTTTTGTTTTCTGGTACTTGTTGGTAGAATGTTTTATTTTCTCTCTGACTGCAGCCTTTTCTTTCTCTCTCACGGTAGTGCTATGTTTTCTCTGCACTATTTCAGCTTCTCACACAATGGGTGGATTCCCTGGGAGTTGGGCTTCTCCTGTGTTAATAGTTCACCTGGGTCACAAGGTGCAGTGTCCGTGTGGGTATGCGGAGAGTTTTGAAGTTCCAAAGCTCTTCCTGCACCAGATTCAGAGCCCGTATGTTTCAGCAGTTTTGTTTTCTCCTGAAGGGATCCGCCCAGATAGGTGGGACAAGGGGCAGGGTGAGTTGTGAGAGGTGGCCCAGAGCAATGGCGGCGACCACCACCACAGCTGGTCCTGCTTCCACAGCTCCCTCCCCTTTGTCGGAACTAGTTGGGCTGCGAATCTGTGTCTGTGGTCCATCATTCTCAGAACAGCAAATATTCTGTTCTTTTGATCTGATACTGCTACTCTTCCGCTTCTAGCACAGGGCAGGTTGGGGTGGGGCGAGGTCTGGGAGGGTAAGGAGGGGGCGGCTAGTCTCTGTGCCTAAGGCTTCCATTCTCTGCTCGGCAGTGAGGGCTTAAACCACCGTTTTCAGCCTTCTTCCCTCAGTCTTTTCTCCGAGATCTCTACCATGAGCGTTGGGTTCAGCTGTGTTATATGCTGCCCCCTCAGCCCTGTGGGCCAGAAGCGGAGCCCTAGCAGTCCGAATTGTTCCCTTGTGGTAGTTCCGGGAAGCAGCGAGCTCGGAGCACTGAGCTAGGTCTGCGTCCTGCGCCCTCGTGGCTCCGTCTCCACACTTCTCCCTTCCCTCCTCCCCCGCTCGTGCAATTTGCCCACCTTTAGGTGAATTCAGTAGTGGGCCTCTTCGTCTTGCCTGCCTGCTGTGCAGGGAGTCCTTTGTGGAGTTTTTGTTGTTCGATTCGTTGTAAATTCCAGGGGAGCTTCACAGAGGCTCACCTCATGCCGCCATTTTGATGACGTCAATTGGAACTTATTTTTGAAGGGCGGTTCTGTAACTCAGTGGAGGCAGCTGATCCTTCTGTCCAGCGATATCAGGGTGAGAGCCCTTTCACAACAGTTCTGCCAAGAGCCAGTATTTAGTTTGCTTGAGAGGTCTTTATACCTCAGGAGGCCTGAGGATCCATGGCTACTAGGTCTTGCAGTTTGAGGACACATCTTCCCAAGATGTGGTCAGCTGGCCTTCCCTGGAGCATATGTGGTTAGGGATGGTTCTGGAGACCAGCTTCAGAACACTGCCCAGCTTTCAGCAAAGCCACCAGCAATAGTGCCCCAAAGCTCCTCAAAGCATAACTACCTTGCTACTTCTTTCCCCAGGACAGTGGGGCTTGCTTCATTGTCCGAGGGAAACTACTCAAAGTTATTCTTCCAAGAACAGGAAAGACCATCTAAAGGTAATTTGGTTTTTACATCACATAGCTAGAGAAGACTTAGATCAGTTTTTGTCAGAATAAAGAAGAGCACCTTCCTTCATAAAAACTATTCATTTGAACTTTATGAGCATTATGCATGGTTATTGGATTGCTATCTATACCCCAATAGCTGTAAACACCACGAAGGCAGACACCTTATCTGTTTTCATTGTGCCCCAGTGCCTAACACAGAACCTGACACAGAAATGGGCTAATACATATTTGTGGAATTAACAAATGAATAAACATAATTCAGGATGATGCTTTCCCTTTGCTATACTATAAAGTATTTGCTTACATTTCTAGCTAAAGATGAGAGGAAAACAGCACCAATTTAATCCCTGATGTAGTACACCTCAGGCTGAGATATCTTCCTAAAAATAGATAGCTATTACAGACTCAGATTGATTCAACCTATAAGCAAATATTTCAAGAAATAACATGACTTAAGCCTACTTTTAAAATCAAACAGATTTATCAGTATTGATTACAGTTTATCAAATTGTGTTCTGCAAAACATCAGTCTTCTAGAATTTTGCTACATAATCTGTGGAAAACTTAATCTAAATTTAAATGAGTTTAGAACAAATGGGACAAACAGTTTTCTTTTTCTTGTTTTTTTTTTTTTTTTTTTTTTTTTTAAATTGGGGAATATTGGGGAACAGCATGTTTTTCCAGGGCCCATCAGCTCCAAGTCATTGTCCTTCAATCTAGTTGTGGAGGGCGCAGCTCAGCTCCAAGTCCAGTGGCCATTTTCACAGCCCACCATCCCATGTGGGAATTGAACCGACAACCTTGTTGTTGAGAGCTCGTACTATAACCAGCTGAGCAATCCGGCCACCCCTCCAGAAGCTCAGGCAGCCCATTGTCTTCACTGTAGTTGTGGAGGGCGCAACTCATTGGGCCCATGTGGGAATTGAACGAGTAGCTCTGCTATTCAGAGCTCATGCTCTAACCAACTGAGCCATCCCCACAAACAAGTTTCTTTATTGATGTACTTTTCATAGCTGCTGAGGGAATAATATTCTCTGGAATATAGAATGCTGGTATCTCAAATTTATTTGTCCAGGGAATTTTATTTTTATAGTATCTTCCCTAATACTCCATGTTGAAAGTATTAGATTAGAAACATTTAAAAATTTTAAAACTAAACTCCCCAAAATAACGTAAAGCAATTGATTATGATGATATTATAGCAATTTGTACATTTTTAAGGATTCCACAACATTAAGACCTATTCTCAATCAAATTATGAACCAGAGAGTAATTATGTTTTATTCATCCTTGTTGCAAACATCTTAGCACTTTCCAGTTCTTGGCACATAGCAAATGTTTAATAAATATTTGTTTAATAAAGAAGGCAATGAGAGCTATATCAAATGAAAGTGTTTGCTACATTGAATGCAATAATCATACTGAATTAGTAATACCTTTTGACAGTCTGAGACTACTAGCTCACACAAATGGAAATATGTGTTGTTAAAAGTTAAATAACAATTTTCAAATCAGGAAGAAAAACATATATACACATTTTTCTCTACAAAAAAGGAATGAGGAAATAGAATAAATATATTATGCCAGTATGTACTGACATGAATCAATTTTTAAGCATCAGTGTATAAAAGAAGTGATAACAAAATTCTGATCAAGAAATAGGATAGGTCTTTCTGAAGATGCTATACTGTCTGGATTTACGTAACCCCCGTTCTTGTTATGAGTAGTATATTTTCCTGTGGAATAATTTGGTCGGTTTGGCTTCCTAGTTTTTGTTCAGCTCTGTGGAGTTTACTGTGATGACGGGCAAAATTTCAGAGATTAGGTTGTTATGTTCCTTAGATTAGACCCAGGAACCACCCATAACTGGTTAGGAAAATATACCTACGTAATGCTGGGTCAGATCATAGCAATGATGATAACATCTCAATAATCAATATCTAAAGTGGAGTCCAAAAATGATTATAACAAGAAGTTATAGTTAGACTATTTTATGAGATTTGTCCTCAGAAATTTGGGAATATAGCTAAACATCTCTCGTTTGACTTAATTAGCAGCAACAGGCTCCTAAGCACAGGTGTTGTAAGATTTATTAGAAAGGTCATTCAAAAGCTACTGTTTTTTGTTTGTTTGTTTGTTTGTTTGTTTTGCATTTTAGGGATTGTAATAAATAAAGGAAATCACATCATAAGTACCCTATTTTACCTAATGACTTGCTGAGGACAAAGGTGATTATATGTAAATATTGTAAGGTGTAAACAAATGAAATAACCTTTTTCTATTTATGTAGACAGTGATCGAAATACTATATTTTTAAGCTATACATTACTTTCTGGAGGAAAAGGGTTATTTACTTGACCTTTACTTTACTTTTAGCGTGAAGGGCATATAAGGATTTGACCCTTGTATGAATTGTCCTTGAAATGAACACGGGGAATATGTTAGTGTCTGCCAAATCCAAAAAAGTAAATAAATAATGAGTCCCACTGAGGTTGATATACAATGACTGATGCACCTATACTTGGAGTATCATTTATGGACTAACCTGTAAAGCAAGAGTAACCAGTGATTGATAATTAATCAGCTGCATCAGAGATGGGACTTAGTTCCTTACCTCTGAAAGGATTAGAATTTAGCAAGGTAGAGAAGTTGATGGGACCCTGAAGTTGAAGGTTTCTGTGAGCCAAGGTGGACATTGCCCACTAGACTTCGTCTCCTGTGATCTTGTCCATCCCAACTTGGAGAAATTGGGACATTCAGCGGTCAAGTCTGGACATCCTGAGCCTCTGCTCGGAGTTTCCTGTGCATGTTGGGTTGTCTATCATGTGTGCTTTCTTAAAGGCTCTGTAAAGCCTATTCTTAGAGGTGGAGTGAGCCCTATTTTGTCTCATGAGTTTGAGGGGCAATTCAAACCCAAGACCATTGCTGTTAGTCAAGCATGGAGTTGTAGAAAAGATCTTAAATATATGGAAAAGATCTTAAATACATTTATTTAAAGCTTTCTATTTAAAGATTGTGCTACAATTCTAATATTCTAAGATTTGATGAAAAAAAGGGTGACATTCATGTACTAGTTTCCTAGCGCTGCTGTAACAAATTACCACATACTGGGTAGTTTCAAACAACAAAAATGTATTGTCTGCCAGTTCTAGAGGCTGGAAGTCTGAGATGAAGATGTCTGCCAGGCCATGCTCTCTCCAGAAGGCTATCAGGGAGGAGCCTTCCTACCTTCTTCCTCAGTTGTTGTGGTGATGGGCAATCCTTAACATTCTTTGGCTTGTAGACGCATCCCTCTAATCTCTGTCTCCTTCTTTACATGTCATTCTCCTCTGTGCGTGTGTGCGTGTGTGTGTAAAAGAAGGTATTTGGCTTTCAATTTTTGACATGCTAGTTTTTAGAAGAATATTACAAATCCAAATAGAGATATTAAATAAGGAGTTGGAAACATAAATCTGGATTCAAGAGAAAGGTGAGAGCTAGCAATATAAATTTTTAAGCCATAGTAAAATTAAATCATATACAGTGTTTCCCCCAAAATAAGACCTAACTGGACAATCAGCTCTAATGCATTTTTTGGAACCAAAATTAATATAACATGCAGTATTATATTATTATATTTTATTGTATAAAAGACTGGTGTTATAGTAAAATAAGACCGGGACTTATATTAATTTTTGCTCCAAAAGATGCATTAGAGGTGATTGTCCAGCTAGGTCTTATATTTGAGGAAACAGGGTATAAAGCCATCAGACTGGATGAAAACAACTTCCCTAATAGATCTTTTTGACAAGTTCTACAGTGTTTGCAAAGTTCATCAGGTATGGTTACCACAAAATCAAAGGCGTTTCTTTCTCTTAAACTTGAGATAATGTTTTCTCAATAAATAGGCCTTTATGCTCTGGAGCTATTTACTAAAGTTGATTGCAGGAGGGGCTATATTTTATAGGAGGTATTAAAACAGACTAGCCAGTTGACTTTGGATGATTTGCTCATAGCAGGTTAAGAATGGTATGAACTAGCTGACTTTACTGAGCCCTAATCCACCTCTATCATACTAGTTACTAACTTCTAATTTGAATTTGATTTCTTTTTCCTTTCCTATATTGTCAGGATATTTGCCAACACAAAGTAGGCTGTCAGATTCCTTTCCCATCTGTATAGGACAATCATTTTCAGACAGAGATACAACGTTGAAAAGTATTACTCTTTGCTCCATACTAACATGTTCAGTATAATTCAAAAATAGGCTTCTTACTATTTATTTGCACTGCTTGTCCACCTTATTTTCAATGCTGAAATTATTGTCTGACCTTTTTTATTAAGCACAGTTGAATGTCATTTGTGTTTTCTTCATCAAGGCCAAATTCTCAGTGACCTTATTCATGAACTATCTCTTGATAAGTAAAGAATGTAAGTGCTAACCCAATTCCCCTAGTTCAGTGTATTTTCTTAGTAGTACAAAAATTTTTAAAGACAGTGTTTACTATTATTTTTTCTTAACTGAAAACACTGAATGGGGATATCTTCAATTTTGATTTTAAATAAAGAAAGTCAGCATACTCTTGGTAGGTTAATCACACTGGAAAAGAATTTAAAATATAAGAATCTATACTGTATTGATCATCTGTAATAATCGGTCTGTCCCTAAATTTTACTTTTTGCCTTCACCTATGCTTAATAAAATACCTGAAACAAACAAAAAAGTCTAGTTGCAAGTGGAATACGGAAATACTTAACAAAATCTGATCATCTGTTTCTGAACTGTATTGATATTTAGGATAACATTGCCTATCAAATTTATACTCAAATAGGACAAACTCATCACATTAAAGAATTATTTACATATTTATATATTCCTTCCTTCAGGCAAGACTCCAGCCTTTCTTTACAGATAGATCTAGCAATAGAACATAAACAAACACAGGGAAAGGAATTGAAGCAGCACATAGGAACTGGTAACATATATCACTTTTCCTTACTTCTCAGAAAAATCTACATACTGTATCTTCAAGAATCTTCTTGGAACCTAATAATTCAGAATAATTATGAAAAAAACAAAGTAATGATAAAATAAAATAACAATATAATAGTAGTAAAATAACCACATCAAATTTTTAAAATTTATTTATTTTATTTTATTTTTTACCTCAAAGATTTTAAACATGAAAGAATTCTAAACATCCTTGGGTTGTCTTCTATATATAGAGTTTGATAATCATCAAAACACCATTAAATTTTGTCAGAAAGACAATATTACTATGGCTACATATAAGATTTATTTTTCTTATTCTATTAAGTGACATGATCCCCATTACTTCAGAGTGTCTATTATTAATAGAGTTTCTTGTCAATTATTGAGCTAAAAGGCACACTTCAAAAGAGGTCTCCTCTAAGAAACTAAGATGGATCACGGAAAAATTATTTTAAAAAAGAGGAGTATGAGAAGATAGAAAGTGGGTGAATCATAATGACTGGAAACAAGAAAAAAATAAAGGAATAGAAAGGCCAAAAAAAAATCTTGAAGTTGACATTAACGTCATGTGGCTCTTGACTTTTTCTTTCTGATTTATTTCGCTTAGCATGATAATCTCAAGATCTATCCATGTTATCGCAAATGGCAGTATTTCATCTATTCTTATGACTGAATAATATTCGGCTATTATATATATATATTATATATAATCTCACATCTTCTTTATCTAGTCATCTTTTGAAGGATACTTTGGTTGTTTCCATGTCTTGGCCATCATGAATCACTTATATGTGGGAATAAAACTGAAAGCAACAAATGAACCAGACAAACCAACAAACAAAAACCTCATAGACACAGACAACAGTTTAGTGGTTACCAGAGGGAAGGGAGGAAGGGGTGGTAGATGAGGGTAAAGGGGATCAAATATATGGTGATGGAAGGAGAACTGACTCTGGGTGGTGAGCACACACTGTGACATATAGATGATGTATTACAGAAATGCACACTTGAAACCTATGTAATTTAACTAACAAATGTTATCCCAATAAATTTTAATATTTTTTAAAAAATTGAGATTAAAGTTTCCCCAGTTCTCTGTCCCTCACGGTAATGTATGACACTCAAATCCACAGCGTCTCATTTCCTTAAGACCTCAGTTCTAGTCTTCCTAGAGAAAACATTCTTTCTAGATATTTATTTTGCCTTTACCTCCCTTTTGCAAGCATCTGACGTGTTTTTTATGCTTATAGATCTCTGTTGGACTTAGCTATGTTTTGTAATATAAGGCAGAATGCCAAGCTTTGAAGGACCTGTGACATTTCTAAGACATTTTGATTTTCATGAGCTTCAAAACATTTCCAGGTAGTTGATTGAAATCATATAATAAGATTTTTAAATAATGCAGTGTCTGTGTTCAACAGTTCTGTATGCAGCTATTTGTCGGAAGAGAGTATGTCTTACACTGGGTAACTGCGGTTGGTGCCTGGTGTCTTCTCCTGGTCCTTTAAGTTATCTCTGGTCCTGAAGGATCTACTGGACGATTACTTGTTTATTTCTAAATTATTTTAACTTTGTATATACACTGTAATACATACACTCTATTAAAAAGTCCAACTGTGCTAAAAGGCTTATAATAATAATAATAATAATAATAATAATAATAATAACAAAAAGGCAGCTCCCTGACCTCTTCTTGTATTGCTTATTTAGAGACAATAACTTTCAACTCTTTTAGGGTTAATATCTAGTATTTAAGTCCATATTTCTAACTTATATTTGTAAAGTGCTATTTCTTCTTATTTATTTATTTGAAATATATTTAACATATGTAAAGTTAAGGCATACAGCGTGTTGATTTGATGTATTTATATATTGTACTATGATTGTCTTTATAGCATTATTTATGCTATTTCTTTTTTAAAAATTTATTGTGGTAACATTGGTTAATAACAGTATATAAGTTTTAGATGGACAATTCTATAATAAATCATCTGTATATCACATTGTGTGCTCACCACCCAAATTCTAGTCTCCTCTATCACCATATATTTGACCTCCTTTACTTTCTTCATCCTCCCTCCCCACTTCCTCTCTGGTAACCACCATACTGTTTTCTGTGTCTATTAGTTTGTTTCATCTGTTGTGTTGCTTTCTCTTTTATATCCTACACATGAATTCAAATTATGCTACAAATCTATATGGCAGGAAAACAGATGCACAGACCAATGAAATAGAATTAAGAGCTCAGAAATAAACCCACACATATATGGACAATTAATGTTTGACAAAGGGACCAAAAACATACAATGGATAAAGGAAAGCCTGTTCAACAAATGGTGTTGGATCAATTGGAAAGCCACATGCAAAAGAATGAAACTAGGCTACTATTTGTCACCCTAAACAAAAATTAACTGAAAATGGATCCAAGACCTAAATATAATACCAGAAACAATAAAATATGTAGAAGAAAACATAGGCACTAAACTTATGGACATTGCTTTCAGAGAGGGTTTTGTGAAGTTTACCCTAAAGGCAAGGGGTGTAAAAGCAAAAATAAATGACTGGGACTGTATCAAACTAAAAAGATTCTGCACAGCAAAAGAAACTATCAAGAAAACAAAACAAAAATTTATGCTATTTCTTGATTAATCAATTTAAAAGATAATTTTGTTTTCTCATAAAGTATATAAGGACCTTAGTTTTTGGGGTTTTTTTACTTCTTATCCTACCCTCCAAATGAAATGCAGTTTCAATTTTTGTACACCCTTTAATTTTTTTTTTTTTTTTTACTTTGGAATGATTTTAAATTTATAGAAGAGTTACAAACATAGTATGATTCCTATACATACACACTCTTCACCCAGCTTCCCCTAATGTTTACATCTTACATAACCATAGTCCAACTTAGGAAATTAGCATCGGTACCATACTCTTAAGTAAACGACAGGCTGTATTCAGGTTTCATCAGCTTCGGCACTAATTTCCTTTTTCTGTTTCAGGATCCAGTTCAGGGATTACACTGCATTTATCATTACGTGAACTTAAATTCTCTGGTTTGTGACATTATCTTAGTTTTCTTTGCTTTTCATGCCCTTAACACTTTTGGGAAGAAAATGTCGATCAATTTTCTTATAGAATGCCCCTTAGTTTGTGTTTGTCTGATGCTTTCTCATGATTATATTCAGGAAAATTACTTCAGTATTATGTTGAGAAAGCATCAGACTCTGGTGAGTGCTAAAATTAGTGGATGAAACTTTAAAGAGACATGGGGTATTTACATAGCCCCAAATTATCTCACTGGATATATATTAATTACTGTGGTAATATTAGTATATGTCCATAAATTATTTGATACACCTCTCTCCAGGAGGTGGCGTTTAAGTCTCCTGTTGAGTGTAAACTGACTTTAGGGATTCCACGCTAATAAGTAGAGCATGAAAAGGGAAAAAGAGTAACTTTACGGGACAGAAATCTGGCAGATACCACCTTAACTGAGTGATCAAAGTTAACATCACAGTGATAAGTCATGCTGACATCATATCCTCCCTATTATGATGTGATAAGAAGGGCCCCAGAACTAGGGCCATGTGAAAGAAATATAAAACGTGTTTTCTAAGTTAAACTATCCTATAATTTCCATGAAGACCATATGCACAGATTTTTTTTTTAATTGTGAATCACGGTCAATGTTTTACCCAAAGTCAGTTTTAAGATACAGGCATTCAGGGCTACCAGAACTCAAAGAAGACAGGAGCACAAACGATAAGCAACAACCTTTTCCTAGTTCCCCTAACCTGCACTGAACCCTTCTGATTGTAGTGGTCTTAATGACGTGTCTAATTGAGACACTTTAGGGGCTTTGTGCATGCATTCTAGTTTTAAGATTGTACATTAACATATGTATACATATGATAATAGAGCCAGCATTTTTTCACATGTGAAGGTTTTACTTTTCAAATTTAGTAAAAGCAGTTGATTCAAAATCATGCATATAATTGATTCCAAAGGCCTCCGTAACTAAAAAAAATAAGTTCAAACGTAGGGCGTGTGACTGGGTTTACCTTACAAAAATTCTGCCTTGCTGTTTACACAGTTGGAGCCTTCGGCTCTAGGCTAGAAGAGAAGGCATTGCCTGAAACTGAGCAGGGTCACGCTCAATGAAAATCAGGCAACTACTCACAGATCTAAACACTTGGGTTGATGGCCCCATGCCACACTGATTGTTAAGGCCCGGGTAGTCTACTATTTCTCCTGCATCTGAAGATGCCTGTGTTTTATTTATTCTGGTTGGGATATAGATTATATTGCCCTTTCAATGTGTGCTACTTTGAAATGATGAGATTAACATAATACACTGAAATTTGCAAACTTTCATTTTCAAGTCCATTTTGCAGGCTTGAAACTAAGGAGTACTGAGAAAAGAACTAATGTTCATCAGCAGCTCTGCAATCAGAAAAAATTCCCACCAGCACACTGCCCGTTCCCAGGAGAGATCATCCTCTTACAGACCTTTGGCAAACTGAAGAAAAAGAAAAATTGTAAGCAGGAAAAGAGAAATAGGGAGGAGAGACATGTCAGAGATATATGTAAAGTTATTTCATCCCACATGTAAGTGCTTGCTTACAAGACAGCTTTTATGTCCAGCCCATACAGTCTGTATTATGATCCTTGCATTGCTCCCAAATTTGCCTCTGTGTAAGTAATCTCATATCATGATAGATATATGAGGAAGCACACTCCTGGGAGATTGTCACATATTCACCTTTTCAGTTATCTTCATGGAGGCAAAATGGAAGTTAGTCTTTGAACACATTGTTGGACTCTCTAGCTCCCACAGTGACCCGTTGGGCATGAGGCATCCTGAGTGCACCAGCCCCTCATGGGCAGGGCAGTCATTTCTCTTGCTTCATAAGAACTTTATTAGAGCAGAAAAATTTTTGTATTCAACCAGAAAGCTCAATTTACTATTAATGCTTAGTAAGTAATCCATGCACATTTTGCACATTTGCCCTAAAATATATTCTACAAGATTATGAAAAGATAGCTTTGCCCTTGAGGCATCAGCTCTTCAGAACCTGCCTCCTGGCCTTAGAGAATGTGCTGTAAATGGAAGGGGAGTGTCCTCACTTAATTTGATACATCAGGTCATCATCAAAATATTTATTTCCTGATCTTCCTACACAGGAAGTGACAAAGGTTAATAAGAGCTCAAGTGAAAAATAATTAAGGATGAAAATATATACAGTAAAATGCAAAACAAATCAGAATAAATAAAGTTGAGAGTGACTGTTAGGTTAAGATGTCTTGATACTCACTCCAATCACAAAGTGTTGTTTTTTTTTTGAAGGACAGAAGAAAGCTGACTGGTACAGTGAAACTATTCATTACTGATACATCCAGGAAACAATTTAAAGAAAAAATGATGAAAATAATAAGTAATTTCTTCAAAACTTCCCAGAATCCCTTGTCCTTACCTATGGGCAATTTCATAGGCAGATAATATTTTGCTACAATTTTCATCATATTTCTCTTTTTAAATTATTTCTTATGTTTGTTGTTGTTGTTGTTTTCCGTTCTTTTAAATTTAGGATTAGTATTGTTTATAAGGTCAAGGAATCAAATACAAAAATGGCCAAAAACAAGATAGAATTTTACTTTTCTTTTGCATGAAATAAGTCTAGAGGTGGGTACTCCAGAGCATAGGGCAGCCCCATGAAATAATCAGGGACCCAGAACCTAGCTTGCTTTTCCATCATTTTCGGCTGTGTCTTCTTCTTTCTGGTTCTCAACGTGTTTGTTTAAGTTCCAGTCTTCCAAATTATTCTGCATTAAACCCAGAAGAAAAGGAGAAGGAAATGGGTAAGAGGTATAACCCTCCCTGTAAGAAAAATTTCTGGAAATCAGAAACAATATTTTCAATTAATTTTATTGGTCAAAATATATACATCTCTTACTACAGGAGGAGGCTGGGCAATTTAGTCTTTCAGCTGTTGTCCAGCTAAAAATCAGGCATTGCTGTTATCGAGGAGGAAAGGGAGAACAGATATTAGTCACTCTAACATGCTAAGTCTATTTGTTCTGAGAAGAATGTATTTATGTGGAGTTTATAATTGTTGTAAGAAAAAGTCAGGTGACTGTGTGTATTGTGCTTCAGTCTATGAGGGTAGGTTATACAAAATTTACAAGATATGGGTAGATAGCAGTACTGATTTTATCTAAAATTTTGAAATTCGATCAGTATCTCTGCAAGTTCAGATAAACTAAAAATGTAATAAACCTAATAGAAGTAGACTAAAACACATCAGCCCCCTTAATTTTCTGCAATTTATAATGTCTTGGAATAGTTTTCTCACCAATTGCCCCTTTGGATACCGAAAATCTTGAAAAAATAATCAAAAATTAGATGAAATTCAGATTTAAGGTGTATCTTACCTGAGAATAAAATAACTCTAGTTTTAAACTACTCTTAAAAGGAAAAAGAAGAAATGCCATCCATGAAAGAATGTGGTTTTTGTTTATTTTTGTGAAGTTTCTTGGACATCAAACAAGCTTTTCTGAGCATCCTGAATAATAGAGTGTCGATGAATAAAAACGTGTAAGTTAAATTGCCCTCAAAGTTCAGTGTCTTAAAAAAGAGATAAAGCTGAGCAAAACAGATGTGAGATTTGTCTAAACCAAAATGTTTTTCAGTGTTCCCTATGGGAAGTTATGTTCTTTGCTTCAGCTGATCCCACATGCTTGTAGTCATATCAAACGTTTACGGAACAACTTTGATTAGCAGGCTCTTTTCCAGGACCCGGGGACAGCAGCTCAAGAGATGTGGGATTTCTAATCCAGCAGGAGGACAGAGCCTAAAGAAGTAATTAACTGCAGTTGTAATTAATTACAAAAGAGACATGTAGGGTGCAAAGAGAGCATGTGAAAATATACAAAATTTAGGAAAGAAAAAAAAAAAAAGCTTCCTGATTAGGACCAGCATGGAGTTGATGAAATGTGTATACTGTATTTACAATTGCGAGCTCATTGTAGATTTTATGTTTAAGCTGAAGAAACTATACAAAAAGTGAAAATATTAAAGTAGTGACAATTGCAACAGTGATAACCTTACAACTGGCTTTCCCCAATCAGTTACATCCGTCAAGATTTCTTTACGTGTACACTTACAGGACGGACTTTTAGAAAGTGGAGAGACCACAGTCAGTGGAATAATCTCTCAGACCTCCTCCTGCTCCTTGATTGATAATTCCACAACAAACTATTTGCTTAACCTCGCAACATAGTAAAAATCATAGTTTTTCTCTTTGTAAGACTCAATGGAAGTTTCTAAGTAATTTCTCCAGACATTATTTTGGTAGTCAATGCAATAAGGAGCAATGGCTGCTTTGACAGGTGGTTTATCAGGCACCCATCAAACTTATCTGGAAGTCAAATAAAATAGTGATGGTCTTTAAAGAGAGATGATGGAGAGAAGGGCTGCTAAGTTACAAGAGACAAAGGCTGAGATAACATTCAGCGTTGCATTTATAACTCATCAAAAATGTAACATTTTGTTGAACTTGATCTTAGGTTATTTAAAATAAATGAATGAGATTTAAAACTTGTTACAAGATTGATTTGGCTTCTTTTGTATGACATGCAATCTTTTCTTTTTCTCTCTCTCATTTTCCAAAATTATTTGTCTAGACTCTATGATGGTAACACATCAAGATAATGATGTTATTAATAAGAATATATCTGGGATGACTTCTCAGCTTTTGCTTCAGAGGCTAGGATACTTTGTACATGGAAGTCAACTGTAATTATTGATGCTGTTCTATTGACACAAATAAATGACTGATAATGACACAGAGAGAAAATAGAAAGGAGATTGAACCCTGGATGTAAAATAAGAGTCTGAGAGGAATTAGAAGAGTCCTCAGAGATGTGACAGAAACTGGACAATTTACTCAACCTCACAGATGCCGTCTGTAAAGTCAATGTTAGTTTATGAAGGCCACGTATGTGTAGGGAGGAGGGACAAGCTACAGATACAGGAAGGAAGCCATGTAGGGCCATAAATAAACAGCTGCAAACTCCAAGGGGCACCGTTCATTACCCACCATGATGTGTCCACCCTCCATGAACTTGCCCGATGTCCTCAAACCTATCGATTACTGATGCTAGAGGCAGCTCCCTGTTTTGAAATCTCCAGAGAGGCAGGCAGGGAGGGCAACTAAATATGGAAAGCAGGTATTAAGACTTTCAACAGCCGTAAATACCATTTTCCCAACATAGATTCTAGTGATAAACCCAAGGCGGACTTTAGGTTGTTGATCTAGACTTATAACTAGGAGACGCTCTCTCCTTGATAACTGAAACTTTCCATATGGGCAATGGTTTTCCCTGGAGATCACTAAAGAATATTAATTTTAATCTTTACTAAAAGCCCACTTGTAAAAACTTGAAGATCTGAGTCATGCCCATGTACATTTTACCAGTCAGAGGTCTATGTACTAGAACCTCATTATTTGGCCCGCAGGTGAATGTGGCTTTTGTTACATCACAAGTCAATATTTAAGGACATGACAAACAACCAAGAAGAATTTAGTGCTCCCAATGGTGGAGAAATTTTTAGTGTCTGTAAAAAGAAAACTCCATTTCAGATTCACAAAACATCCTGCTGCACATGAACAAATGCATTACATTTACTTTATGGACAATGGGAAACTTAAACGCACCACGTGTCTCTCATTGCATTGGCTTCTGGGAAGCTCAGTGCTACATTTGTCACCCACCTCTAGCCAATGTAGAGGCCAGAAGAAATCTATTTCTACATTCTAGTCTAACCTACAGCTTTACTGATAGCTTACCTTTATTTTTTTTTGCTCCAATTTTCTCAACCATTTTAAAAACTATTTTGCATTTTTGTAAACTATTCAAATACCATTATTGATCAGGGTGAAAGTTAAATAATTCATGATTAAAGAGATGTAGGACTTCTCTATAAATAGCCTAAATATAATAAAGTTCAAATTCAGTGATCAGGGTCGATTGGAAAGCAAAGATCATTATTTGTCTCATTTAATATGTTAAATGTTTTCTGTCATTTATAAATGGCACAATAATAAATTATACATACATGCACAGGTTCACAACATCTTATCACATTTCTAAAATGCAAACACTATGAAAACATTTTCTTTTCTGTTTTGTAACTAACTTGGTGCAAAACATGACCTGAATTGCCATGAAACTAAAGTTCTTAATTGATCCCAGGCAGTGTGAATATTCTTCCATTTCTCTGAATGTTAGAATGTGTTTGATTCCAGGGTGTTGTTCGGGCCCCATGCTGGGAATATATGGCATATACCCACTATTTCCTTAATACAATCGGAAAAATTATGACTTCTAATCCGTACATGATTTTGGATAAGGAATGTTATTTGTGAAGTTTCTGAAGACCACTTTTGTCAGATGCCATAAACGATTTGAGGGAGTGTTATCCTCTCCCTTATTTTTAAATCATGATAATTTTCCAAAAAGCAAAAGAGAGACCTCAAACCCTTTTCAGCTTTCAAAGTAAGCTGTTCTTATCTAGTTCTCTAGCTTTAAAAACCATTCACCATGCAATATCTATAAACGCATTATACTGAATTTCTCTAAAAGATGTGTCCCATTGCTTCTGTATTGGCTGTGAGATCTGGCCCAGTGCAGCTCAGTCAGTCCAATCAGATACAGAGCAGAGAGAAATAACAGTATATTCACAAGCCATGGAGCAGAGGTCCTTTCATGGGGAATTAGAAATATTCCATCAGTGCTAATCACTATTCGTTTTCTGAGAAATGACATTAATTTTTAAGGGAACGTACAATGACACGATAGGAGTTGTTAAATTAGGAAAGGGTAACTTTTAAGAAGTGGAGTGCCAAGTTCAAACTTCTATCATATGGGTGGAATGGAGGAACATTAATTTTATAATGGAGATATAACTTTTATTTAAAAATACTTTAATATGTTAAGCAATTGTGTGCACTAGACACTGTGTATAGTACTTCACGTTTATTATCTTCCTTAGTCCTTAGGTCATTCTTGAGATAGATGCCATGATTATTTGCATTTCACTGGTGAGGACACAGGCTCAGGACGCTATTCAGATAATAAGCAGGATTGCTTCTTTCAAGTTTAAGTTCGGGTGCCTCCCCCAGGGTCATTATGCTATTCCAGATTTATTTAACTTTGCTGTCTTTCAGTGAAGGGCTGGGAAGCATAGACAGGGATGGAAGAGGGGGTGTAATTGTGGCCACACAGCTGGCTCTTGCACCTTTGATAAAGATGTATCATGAACGAGGTATGTTCCTGAGTCTTAACAAAATAGTTTGCTATTTATTGTCTTGTCTATCTAAAAAGATCAAGGAATAAGGCATGGAGGGGAGGAAATATATTTTGAAAGAGGAGGAAAAAATAGATGTTTGATACTCTCAGACGTTGGACCTAGTAAACAGTAAGTGAAGATTGGGGTGCACTGGTAAAAGTGTAGCTCATGTGACTTTGCAGATGTGTCACCACCTCTGCAGCCCAGGGACAGTACATGATCACAGATGCTCTGTGTTGTCTCATTCAGTCTTTATTCCCAAATCCCTACTTCCACATCCTCCTCTGCTGTGAGGTTGGAAAATGAAGTACTTGATTTTCAAGCCTCCCTTGCAGCTAGAGGTACATGTGGGAACCAGTTCTGTCTAATGAGAG
>NC_133760.1:77334265-77346765 GCF_036562045.2 Rhinolophus sinicus
ATATCTAGCATTATATTGTTTGATTCACCAAAACTATTCAGTAAAGTATATTTTTGTTTCAATTCTTTTAGATAGAAAGCGATGGTCTATTTAATTTATTTTTTTAATTTGTACTGTTTAAGTGTACTGGTTTTGAATAATTATTTACAAAATATTTTTTAAAAATGCATTGTTTTAGTAAAAATTGGAAATTGGATGGAACACACACACAGCCCTTGTATTTAGGTTAAGAAATAACTCAGCAACACCACTTTAAGCAACCCTGGAGTCTACCGTTGTCCCTGAGTCTAGTCTAAACATTTTTGTAATACAAAAAAATTATCTGGACTTTTTCAATGTGATCTATGCCAAAAAATCAAGGAAAGTGATAAAAGCTGGAAGAGAGAGTGTGCATTAGTGAATATTTATATTGGCAAGACCTGAAAATTTTATAAAAGTAAAACAAACACAGAGGTTGCTTATTTCTGAAAGGAAATCAGCCTCACTGAATTTCTTTCAGGAAAACATTATTGTCCAAAATGATATAAATCTGTATTGCTATCTCTAACAAATTAACTTGAAATGCTGGCCCTGCCAAGGAGCTGCATTAAGTTTTCTCTTGTTTACTTTCTCCTAATCACCAGAAAACTCCTTAGTGAAACAATTATTCTAAAAACAATCAGGATAATATATCTCTATAAAGGAGAAAATCGATTTAACAACAAAACCAGATTTATCTCTATTGATCAAGAGGCGTTCAGTGTAATTTTAGTGAATTATGCCTGTCTTTCATTTCCTAGCAGAGATTTTTCAGTGATGCTCGCAGGGAAGATTGCAAAGTACTGCATAATTTTTTGAATGCTATTTACCTGCTATCTTAATCACTGTTTTTGTTGTGTGTTTTTTTAAACATATGGGAGACTGAACCAAATATTCATATTTTTATTACATGACACAGTGTTACTATTGTATGTGACTTAGTTATTAGCACTTACCTAGGAACCTGACATCATTTTATTCAATTCATTAGTAAAGAAATCAGGTCTCTGTAAAAGGATTCAGTGTTAAAGAAAAAAATCCAAGTTCATCTTATAAGAACAGAACTAAAGAGATTAAAAAGTAATACAATTTTTTTCTTCTTAAGTAGGAGTAATTTTTAAAGACATATTAACACTTCTATATCTGAAATATCTTCTCAAGCAAGAAGGAAACAAAAAAGAATTGGAGAAATATTAAGAAAAAATTAGTTATGCTATGTTGTATGTCTTTATTTTGAGAGAAATATAAAAAGATGAATATTCTAAAAATATCTTAGAGATGAAATCTCTTGTTCAAATAAATACATGAGAAAATGAGTCATACTGTCTTATATCTCTTTCAACAGTAATAAAAATACTCAATCTAAATGTACTTGGTCAGTATGTACTCAGAATATTTCTTGATAAGAAATATTGTACATTTCTCCCTTCTGCTGAAAGCATTAGAAAATTTTATAAATAAAGCAGTCTTTACTTAGAAAAAGGATGATTAATATATTCATATTCATGTAAAAAGGTTTTATATCTAAACATATAGTTGAAAGATATTTCTTTGTAAATCTTAAATTGCATTTTAATAAACAAATAACAGGATGTTATTAATTAATAGTTAATAATTGTATTTTCTTATTTTAGGAATCATATTTTCAATTGTATCATAAATAATGTAAATAATATGCTTGCTAAGTAGATGATAATACATGGTTTAGTTGCTAATGTAAAAGACTAACTCATTTTACTATTTTTTAAATTTGGATTCATGAATTCAGGTCAATTAAGTTATTATTGCTGTGTATTCTTAATAAAGTACATGTTCCATAGGTGTACAAAAAATATGAAGAAGCTTTTATTTATTTTATTATGTTAATTAAACTCAACTGCTGTCTTTCACCACACTTAAAAACATTGGTGGTGTTTCATGCAATCATGTAAAGTAGTGTTGATATTGGAAACTGTTATATTAAATTTTAACTAAATTTACAAAAAGATTTATTGACAAAAAGATTTTAACATCAAAGTAAAACAGTTTATGAAATATAAAGAAAGACAAATTTTCATTCCCAATATCAAAGTAATATTCTAATGTAATATGCAATAATCATCCTGCTTAAACCATCAAACCACTAAGTAAAGCAAAATAAAAAGAGCATTAAATGAGTTTAGAATGTTAAGTGATACAGAGAAATATTTTTATTGAAAACTGATATTTTAGAGTCATTTAGACTAACAAAAATACTTAAAAATTGAATGTATAGATCTAGGTACATTGTAATCATATTTATAACTTATAACTTCAGATCTTTTACTACTAATATGAATGTATTTTAGTAGTTACTATTATAATTTTGAACTGTAGCTTTCAAATTGGACAAGTAAAACTTTTAGTAATACTATTTTCTATTGGTTTTCATATAATATGAATAGCTAATCTAGATTATGATATTTTAGTAACTATATTTCTGTTATATATACAATCTTATGATTTTATAGTAAGATAATCACCATCAAACGTAAAGTAAACTAGACTACTGGTATACATTATGTTCCTTTGAAAAATGCTGAAAATACCTGGAGCTTTTATAAAAGACATAATTTTAAACTGAATTTTAATAAACCAATAAAATGTTATTGTTCAATAGGTAATAATTGCCTTTATATAAACTCAAAAACATTCTTTAGAGTGATTAATATACAATGATTCATTATGCATCTGGGAGTGTTGATGCATAATTTTTAGTTCTAATGTTATTATGTAATAGAGAGAACATGTTCATTTGCTCTAATAACTACTAAGATGCACTTAATAAAATGAAATGTAATAATACTTGTAATTTAATCTATTCATGGAAGTAATTTTAAAAGTCTACCACTCTCCTTAATGCAGATAACATTCATAATTTATAAAGTGTTGTGATGCAGAATTGACAATGCCATTGTTTTTTACACTTTGAGATGATTCTGCAGGCTTCATATCATCTGCATACCAACCTCAGGATTATCAAGGGCAAACAAAAGATAATTAACACCAGGAACAGGCAAATGTAGGTGCTACGGACTCAGGGTTCTTATTTAATGCACGACTTCTGAAAACCAGAAAATGAAATAACTATGGAAAAGCTTGTCTCTGAAAAAAATATTACAATATTGTATTCTTTATATAAACCTTCCCCGCCCCCAACCTTAGTTTGTAGAAATAACTTATCTGACAACATGGTCTCAAGATGGTGGAGTCATCGTCTTTAACTGACTTAGCAAAAGTCATTTTTTTAAAGAGTGGATTTCAAATTATACATTTTTATAATTATAGCTTCTTTAATACCAGTTGCGATCATGGATTTATTTATAATATGTACATAAGAAAGAGAAAATAAACTACTGCCATAATAACTTCTATCATGTTTTCACATTTACTAACTGTATTACAATAAAAAGTAATTTTATACAGTTAAAAAGCCTATTTTAATCTTAGTTGCAGTTTATATAACATGATATACAGATATTATAATGTGTTTAAATGATGGTTCCAATTGTTCAAATTCTTATATTTATTCATATAAATTATATTAGTGGCAGAGAATATGCTACGTTAACCTTGATTATATCACTGTCTTACTCCTTCAGTGAAATTATTTATATCTTCCCAACTAAGTACCCTTTAACTTTTCATAAATCAATCAGTATTAGTGTGATTCCCAGATATGGGCATTTTCACTTAACAGTACAACACAGGGAAATCGTTGAAAGTTTTAAAAATGGAACTTCCAAAGTTCTGAAATCATAATTATAAAATTATGTTTGAAATAAATAAAGTGACATAGTTCACAACAAATTCATATGTTAAGGACTTTTTTAAATGTTAGGATCTCTGATAAAGTATCATATTATTAACAATTTTAATTGAAGTGGGTAAGTTAGTGACATGCTTCAGAGTTTACAATCATAAAAGAATCATATTGGAACATGGCTTTTTTTCACATGAATTTTTATACAGAATGTATATAATCACAGTTTAAGTCTTCTGGAAATAATTATGCATTGTGGAGCTCTGATGTAATTCAGTTGCTCATTCATTTCCCAAACACCACCATTAAGTGGATATTCCATAAAACCTCTCCACTAGCAACATGATTGAGAATACTTTATTTCCTTTTAAGTTTTTTCTTGTTTTATATTAATACCAACTATCAGCACAACTTTCAAAAGGGGTCTAAAGAGATCATATGTCATATTTAGTTTATTTCAATTCTGTGTAGAAGCTGGGTTAATTGTGATATATGATTAGATTTTAAAATACCAAGTCATTGTCTATAAAAGAATATACAGTTAAAATAAATCCCTCTTATACAACATGATTGTTAAAAGAAACATTTTAGTCATATCTCCAATTTCTTCTTTCCACCAGTTTCTTCCCTCCCCATACATTTTTTTCTCTTGTTATGTCCCTAAGGCCCCATCTTGGATCTTCTATGTACTCAACACATCTTCTCACACGTCCTATTCAATGGCCACAACAAAGCCAGTTTTCATTTACCATCTCACATTCTGGAACTTGCACCTACAATGTAGGCCTGGTAGATATTTTTATCCGAGTGTTTTCCCAAATGAACATGTGTAAAACATCATTTCTCTCCACTTTTACCACAGTCTAACCAGGGACATAAGCCAAGAATCTAGGAATCATCATAGATTTCTCTTTATTCCTTATTTAATCAATCAAAAAACCCCAGTATTTTATTGTATAAACATCCTTGGGATATCTTCTCTTCTCTTTATTCCCATTACAGCTTATTTCATAGACTCTGTCATTATTTTTCACTAGTAATTCTTCTTTTGAACTCCAACTTCAGTCCCCTCCCAATCAATCCTCTAAATCAGGGGTCAGTGAACTTTCCTATATTGGACTTTATAATAAATATTTCAGACTATACACACATATAGTCTCTGTTGCAACTACTCAACTCTGTAGTTGTAACAGGAAAGCAGCCGTCAACACTAGTAAAAAAAGGGATGTGGCTGTGTTCCAATAAAACTTTATTTACAAAAAAAGGCAACAGATGGATTTGGCAGGTGGGCTGTAGTTTACTGACTCCTGCTCCAAATTGCTCCCAGAGTAAACTTTCTAAATGACAAATCAGATCCCACTGCTAGCTTATTTATTCATTGCTTTTCATCATGTGCAGGAAAAAAAAAAAAAAAAATCCATCTCTTTAGCATGATATAAAAGAATCCTTAATACTGTTTTTACTTTTTACTTCCACCCCCACCTTTTACCCTCACACTATGTTTGTCTATTCCCATCAACTTGTAGTTGCCCAAATTATCATCTGTCTTCTTCACTTTCTGTCTTTGCACAAGCTATGCTCAGTATATGAGATAAAGGAATGCCCTTTATTCTCTCGCTGCTGCTTTTTTACTAATTGGAGTAAGGACCATGTTGTATTCACCTTTGTATCCTCAATGTCAGGCCAAATGCCCGTGAGCCATTTGTTGAGTGACGATTGAGTAAACACATACAAGTACGATTTTATAAGGTACATGGATTTAAAGAGCTATCTTTATTTTAGCCACACAAATTAATTAATATTTCCTTCTCAACTATGGAGTCAGGAACAATAGTTCGTGTGTTAGGTTTGGATGTGACCACTCCACTAAAAAGCAGAAATGCTGTTTTACCATTAATATAGAATGACCTTCACTTAATGTCTAGTATTATATTAATATGGCAAAGATTACAAAAATAGATGATAAAAAATTGAGGAAAGGGGAGCAAGAGAGCCATTTTATGAGATGTCAAGCTTTCAGTTTTGGTATCACTCTTGCTCATCTGAATAAATATTGTGTGTGTGTGTGTGTGTGTGTGTGTGTGTGTGTGTAAATATAAATGCACCTGTGTATTCTGTACATATTTACCATATTTGGAAGACTTTATAGGTCTTCCAAAAACTAATAAGAAAATATATATTTTATGCCAAAACAATACATTACTTGGCCTTCCTATGAAGGTTATTTCAGGATACTTAGTGTCATGAGCCGATCATTATAAAGCAAAACCATAGAACTATAGATGTGAGAAAGTGCCAGTTAATGTGGAATTATGTGGCTATCCATCATCAATAAATCAAAAAACAACAAGTGTTGATGAGGATGTGGAGTAAAGGGGAACCCTTAATTGCTGGTGGGATTGCAAATTGGTGCAGTCACTGTGGAAAACAGTTTGGAGGTTCTTCAAAAACTTAAAACTGGAACTGCCTTATGACCCAGCAACCCCACTGCTGGGCATTTATCCAAAGAAATCCAAAACACTAATTAGAAAAGACATGTTCACTACAGTGCTATTAACAAAAGCCAAGATATGGAAACAACTTAAGTGCCCATCAATAGACAGTTGGATAAAGAAATTGTGGCTCATATATACAACGGAATATTACTCAGACACGAAAAAGAATGAAATCATACCATTTGCAACAACTTGGATGGACCTAGAGGGTATTATGCTAAGTGAAATAAGTCAGAAATAGAAAGACAAACACCATATGATCTCACTTATTTGTAGACTCTAAAGAGCAAAAAACTAAAAGGCAAAACATAAACACACTCAGACATACAGAAAACAAGCTGGTGGTTGCCAGATGGGAGAGGGTATGGGGAGATGGGTGACAAGGTGAAAGGATTAAGAAGCACAAATTGTTAATTACAAAATAGTCATTGGATGTAAAGTATAGCACAGGGAATATAGTCAATAATATCATAATAAGTATGTATAATGCCAGGTGGGTACTAGACTAATTAGGGGGATCACTTCATAAATTATGTAACTGTTTAATTACTATGTTGTATACCTGAAACTAATATAAATTAATATTTAACATCAACTGTAATTGAAAAATTAAAAAGTATATAGAATTCTGGGCAAATTAATACTAAATAGTTGAAAGTAGACTATCCTCAGCTTATTAGCAATACGCCAACTCCTGTGTTAAATGATTTTTTTCTAAAATATTCTTCTTAATAAAAAGCAGACATAGTGTTTCCCTTGCATATGATTCCTGGTAATGTCAGTTAATAATAATTTAGTGATTAAGTTCTCTGATATGAAGTCCTCAGTAAAGAACATGTGGAGGAGCCGGCCCCGTGGCTCAGGCGGTTAGAGCTCCATGCTCCTAACTCCGAAGGCTGCCGGTTCGATTCCCACATGGGCCAGTGGGCTCTCAACCACAAGGTTGCCGGTTCAACTCCTGGAGTCCCGCAAGGGATGGTGGGCTGCGCCCCCTGCAACTAAGATTGAACACAGCACCTTGAGCTAAGCTGCCTCCCGGATGGCTCAGTTGGTTGGAGCACAGGCTCTCAACCACAAGGTTGCCAGTTCAATTCCTCGAGTCCCGCAAGGGATGGTGGGCTGCGCCCCCTGCAACCAGAAAACGGCAACTGGACCTGGAGCTGAGCTGCGCCCTCCACAACTAAGACTGAAAGGACAACAACTTGAAGCTGAATGGGCATCCTCCACAGCTAAGATTGAAAGGACAACAACTTGACTTGGAAAAAAGGCCTGGAAGTACACACTGTTCCCCAATAAAGTCCTGTTCTCCTTCCCCAATAAAATCTTAAAAAAAAAAAAAAAGAACATGTGGTAAATTATTGTCAGAAAATCTCTTCACACTTGAACAAAATTGTTCAGTAATTACAAAATATACTACTGTCCATTGGTATTATACTTAAAATAATTTAAGTATTTTTTATTAGTAACATATATATGTTTACTTAAAACCTCATTATATGTAGATCTATAAATAATTTTAAAGGCTTATAAATTTAGCTATGTTGCCCAAGCAGATTGATTCTTGGTGACTTGAACAGTTTAAAATAAATAATTACTGATTCCATTGTTTGATCATATGTCCACCTATATCAAATAAATTGAGTTATTATTTTAATCTGCATTAATAAACAGTAGTCGAAGTCAAAGCACTTAAAAAGGCACACAACTATTTCTACTAAAATGACTCAGAATTGTACTAATTTGACTGAATGGAAATACTTAACTAAAACTAAAGCTACAGTCTTCTTGATTCACCTGAAAAATATTTCAGTCAGGAAGATTTTAATTAAATATCCATCTTAGTTATCCTTAAAAATGCACTGTGGCAGCTAAAGATGGCCACACATTCTTTGACATGCCTCCTATCAAGAGAGGTGGGGTCTATTTTCTCTTTCTTGGATCATGGGCTGGTCTTCGACTGCTTTGATCAATTGAATATGTTGGAAGTGATGCAATGCCATTTCTGGGACAATCCTTTAAGGGGACTGGCAGTTCCATCTTGATTTCTTGGAGCCTTGAGCTGCCATGTGTGAAGCTCCATCTTCAGCTAAGTAGTCCAAGATGCAGAAATCATGTGGAGAGGCAGTGGGAGTACATGGAAAGGGAGAGTGGTCCCACTGAGCTCAGCCCTCCAGACCTTCTCATTAAGGTGCTAGGGAGGTAAATAAAGCTATGTGGGGCCTTGCAGTCCAGACCAGCCACTAGCAGAATACCACCAGGTGACCTCGGTTGATGCCAGTGGAGCTGAAGAATTGCTCAACTGAGATCTATCAAAATTTGTGACCCACGCATCCATGAAATATTATAAAATAGTATTTTGGACTAACATGCTACATGGCAAGAGATAACATAAAACAAGTATTTAAGCATCCTAAATACACAAATCATAATTTATAAGTAATGACTTATAGGATTTAATACTATGAAATGAATTTTATCCAGGCAAATCATACAATAAATAGCTTTATCCTAATCCAAAACAACCTCATTTTTCTACTTTCAGAAATCAAAGAACTTGGATGAACAATAATAATTTGTGTGATTTTTTAACTCAAAATGAGGATATTTATTAAGAATTAAGTTTAATATATTTTATTTATTTAAAGCTTTATCTTATTAAGCACTGGTGCAGGTTATTTTATCCAACTGATTCATACATCCCCCTGAGTTAGGCATGGCAGGTAACATTATTCCCATTACAGATACGGAAAAAATGGGGATTTGTAGAGGAGATGGTTTGTTTCAGGTTGCTGAGCCAAACAGTACTAGAATCCAAATTTTCAGAATCCATATTAATTTCTCTTCTAACTGCATCTACTCTGTGTCCGGTATCAGATAGTCTATACAGGAAACTTCCTTGACAACACCTTGTGTAAAGTCTAGTATATCTCTCAGGAAACGCATCAAATAGTTTTCTTAATGAACCAACTCACTAGATTTCTTCTAATAGTAATAAGAATTTTCTGTCTAGTCAGAGGACACATTTGTTTAATATTATTCCAACACTGATATATTATTAACATACCACATAGACTATTCTAAGATGTAATTATTAGGGATTTTGAAATAGTAATTTATTTTATCTTGTTTGTAAACAAGATATTTTCACTTTATTTCAATGTTTACTACATATGAATTTCATAATGTCAGAAGTCAGGCCTAATTTTCTCCACAAATTTTAAAAAATCATTATTATACTTTCTGTACTATATTTATATGCATAAAAATAAGCTGATATGAATTAGTCAACTACTGAAACAAGTTGTTTTAGTATCATAGACCTAAACCATAAGCTGTATCACCATCCAATTTTCTTCTTGGATTCTTTTCTTTTTTTCCTTAAAAATTCCTCCTAATATCCCTAATTATTCCCACTGTACCAATATTTTTAGAAAATGATATTCTTACTCATTGTTCACATTCCTTAAATATCAGCAAATTATCATCTCTATGTCTAAGCACTGCTTCACCGTGTTCCATCAAGTGAGATCTTGTAAACCTTCTTCATTAATTACTGTCACCTTTTCTCTTAATTGTTCTGAATTTTTGAAACTTTCTTTAATTTGCCTTCTCAAATTTGGATACTTAAAATTACATCAGCTATTCAGAGAGCTTTTTTTCATTGAAGCAGTCATTTTTAATCTCCTTACAATATTAATCACAAAAGATTATTTACCTCTTTTAGGGTTTTCATTTCAATCATGTCCTAGTTAACATGCATTCAAAATAATTTATATATCATAGCTGAAGGACAAACCTACAATTCCAGGTTAACTCTCTGAATGATAAATCTTCCAGCATGCTAAAACATCAGTACAGTGAATATTTTTGTGACAATGAACGGGAAAGGTTTCTATGAAAGCTGAGAAGTACCTGAAGTTTTCTGAAATGAACATTTGTGAATTGCTGGACAAAGGATTTCATGTCAGGCCATTGGCCTATTTCAATCCTAAAGAAATCGGTTTTTATTTTAATATTTCCAGAAAGGCTGATTGCCTTAGGGACAATTGCTTATGTATGCTACCAGGGAATATATACATTTTAGACAAATTTAAGCTTAGCCATTTCTTGTGTATGTGAATGCGTGTTTGTATAATGTACATCATTTTTCCTCTCCTCTAGATAATGACAAGCCTTGTTTTATATAGTGGCCTTGATTGAATAATATTACAAACAGGAACAAGCATAAATGTGATTTCCTAACTAATAATGAAGGCAAAACAATACTTCTAGTCATCTTCCCCTAAAATTTGGTAACTGTTTGTTCTGTTACTTTGCCAATGTAAAAGTATTTCTTTAATTTTAAGAATTCAAAGATGGAAATGCTGCTAAATATTTGGAAAATGTGAAGAAGGTGGACAAAATCTAACTAGTAGCAGGCAAAATTGATAAGCATTCAATTTCCTAGAAAAACAATATTTCAAAATATTCCTCCTACATCAGAGTGTTTTCTTACCTAACATTGTATTAGACAATTGTGAATTTTTGTGGTGTTTTTTCCTGAAATGCTTTCCTTTTGGGGGAATGGTATTCATTTTGATAAGCAGTCATTATTATCAAGAATAAAACTACTGAAAGATAGACAAAGAGAAATTATTAAAGAATTCTATATAAAACTATGAAGATATGTTACAAAACCCAAAAGCAGCATGTATTAGACCATGAGCTGGTTATTTAGAATAGAAAGCAAATTCTTCTCTCTTTGATTCACTGACTCTCATATAAGATTATAGATGATTATAGACCCATGTGAGGAGGGCAGGTGGCCCCTAGTGACCTGGAAGTCCTATTTGTTCAGTCCTGGTTTCCATCAAACTTATCAGTAGTTGTATTGACCAGCATGAAAATAGATCCTGCTTATGAGATCAAAAGAATGAGGAACTACTTATAGGGAATAAATTTCATGGGGATAGTGAGTTTGTAAGAATAAGAGCTAATGCTTATTAGGTACCATTAACTGATTAAGCACTGTGTTAAGCACTTTCTGCGTATTAATTCATTTAATCATCATAACAACCCTAATTATTATCATTCTCAGTTTATAGATGAAGAAACAGACACTGAGAGGTTAGGGAACGTTCTCCTGCCTAATTGCTAATAACAGGTAGCTGGTCATTGAACTCAGGTGTTCTGGTTTCCGTCTGATTTAATTACTCCAACTTGAGAGTGCATCAGAATCACTTGGGGGGGCTTGTTAGAATACAGATTTCTGGGCTCCACCCCCAGAGCTCTGATTCAGTATGTCTGGAGGGGACCAAAACTGTGTATTTCTAACAGGTCCCCCTATCAGGTAATTCTGATGCCTCTGGTCCAGGGCACACTTTGGGAACCACTGCATTACCCTGTACTGCCTCTTAGGAATTATTCTTGACTTATTCTTGGTATAATTAAGCTAATCATTAGAAAGGGCAAGCATGCCCAAATGTATTCATTCAATAATCATTTATTTAGTTGCCAATCATGGGTTTAGGGGCTTGAAATACAATTATGGAAAAAGTATTGGCTTTGCTCCTAAGAAATTCATTTTAGGAAGACATAAACTAATAATTCAAAAATAGCATGATGAATATTGCAGTGGTGAAGTAATAAGGGGAGTGGAGTGAAAGAATCAGAGAAAGTTTCACAGAGGAGAGTTTTTGAATTGTCTTTTTTTATTATTAAATTTATTGGGATGACATTGGTTAGTAAAATTATGTATGTTTCAAATGCACAAATCTATAATACATCAATCTGATATGGCACTGTGTGCTCACCACACAGAGTCAATTCTCCTTGCATCACCAACATAGTTGACCCCCTTTCCCTCTTCTCTCACCCTCCTTCACTCTTACACTCTGGTAACCACTAAGCTGTTGTCTTCAATGAAGTGGGAGTTGAACTTCACAGTGTGAATTGAACTTCTGGTGAGCAGGGAATATGTGAAGTGATGGTGATGAGGAAGGGATCACTGAATACTGGGAACTATTAAGAGTCTGGTTGCTGGCAGCTCAGGTTGTAGCAAATGGGTTGCAGTTTCAGTGAAAAAAAAATTGACATGAATATGTAGAAATTTACGAAAGCATGCTGACGTCCTGGACTTTGGATAAGAGGTCAGTGAGAGGTTTTAAGCAAAAGCAGGAACAGCAGTGCTTCCTAGGAAGGTAACACCAGAAATGAAGAGTTAATGG